>NW_024882395.1:0-295526 GCF_019059575.1 Amphibalanus amphitrite
AAAAGTTTTATCAATTAAATTTTAATGGGAAATGTCATAATCAGTTACGTTATCTTCACAAGAATAACGATTTCCGGACAGGCGAAGATTGGTGAGGTGCCACCATTTAACTTTGGCAAGCTATGTTCGGCAGATGGTTCGTCAACAATCATAAATTACCGAGCCACATTTATTTTTCTCCGCAGAGGGACGCTGAATAACCTGACCACTTTTCCTAATAGAGGTCACACATCAATCAACAATCCACGATCGGTTTGCGTAAAGACTAAAGACACTCTGATTTGTGTTCGTTAATGGTTTCTTTATTTTTGCATCATTTTATTGTAGTTTCATAACGACTAAGATATGGTTAACTTGCATCGATGTTGTCAGTGACTCGTTTCGAATTAAAGTTATTCAGCTTAAAAGTCCATCCAAGGAAAAACCTAAACCTTCAGTGGGGCAAAAAAGTCCATCCCGTCTCAAGCAACGAGAGGAGGCACCTGTGCTCGCCCGCCTAAGGCAGTCCCGAGCAAAGCCCTATCTATATACCGCCCCGAGTGGTGACAGTCGTCGAGCGAACCGCGGCGCTGTTCGTCCACCCTCAGGCGATTGGTCACGTGACTAGTGCGAGCGGCCGGCGGCGGCGAGGCAGCGCGGCGGGCGGCAGGGCAAGGGGGACGTGCTGAGAGACGCTGCAATGGGAGCTCGCGGCCGTGTGTTTTGTTTGAGTTTGTGGGTATGGACGGTGTGTTCTGAGTGGAATAGATTGGTCACGAGCAGACGTGCGTTCAAGAAAGAAGATCTGTCGCTTTCCAGCTTGAGGTCGAGGCATGGTAATGTAATCTGAATCAGCTGTAGACACGCCATATTTGGCATTCGTCGTGCATAAGGCATATTGCTCAAGCCACAGTAATTGAAGTTGCTGGTAATTCGGCAATGGAAAATGTGCCGGTGGTACTGGAGCTATGCCAAAAGACATCGGGAGGCGGTGAGAACAAGGACACCCTGAAAGGTAAGTTCTTCTGTCCCACTGCCCCTCCCCCCTCCCCACTCCTCCGCGCGAAGGTAACTCAACAGCTGACAGCGCGAGTAGCGACCCCACATTATATTGAAGTACTGCCTAGTCCACATAGATGGCGTTAGTGGTAAACGCCTGTAGTTATGCTGTACCGCATGACACAAAGCTCGGCTCCGTCTTACCGATCGGCTTTTCTGTGGGCTTTTAAAACGATTAAGAGTGAATACGACGGATGGATAAGCATCAAATCAGACATGAAAGGACCATTTTGATGATTACTGGAGCCTAGGCATGCCGTTTCGATGTGACATCTGTTCCGGAACGTGCTATTACGCTGATGACATCAGCCCAGATTTAGGCATGCAAGCACAACTAACTGCCCGAAGAGTGGTGTGCCGGCAAGACACTCCACATTCAGCGAAGTAAGCAGTCCTCTAAATGTTCGGCGCACTCGATATATTGTACCTACAAATTTGACCTGCCAAGCTTATCACGAAATGGAGGAAGGTAGCCACTAGTGAACTGTGGAATGCGATTACCGACGTGACTGATGATACAGTCGTCAATTGTGCTTCAGTGTTAATTGACGTTGCAGTCATGTGATGTTTATCATGCAAGAGCACACATTTCTCTCTTAGTTCAGCGCCAAGATGAGGACCTGGATGTAGCTTCTTCTTACACTTATAGGTAGGTATCCTTTAAAAAGGATTATTCCAAATGTATCGCACAATGACTTAAGGTTGTAATGATGTTCGTACTCACTCAGATGATGTCTGCAGTGGAGAAGATCTGAGACGCTATGAGCGCTATGTTCATACATAAGTCCATGGCAAAAAAGAAATAAAAATAACAGTAAGTACTTGCGACCAATACCAAAGTACCGGTATCACATGTTAACAGCTTCATCTGGTCACTCTTTTGGCATGTCTTACTGCAAATGACATGCTCATGCATAACGACTTTTGGTACTGTTACAAAATGTATTTTACAGAATTAGCTCCAACTATTCACACACCGAAACTGTAAACATGGGGTTTAATGGTTTATGCGCACAATGCACTGTCAACAATAACCTTGCAAGGACGGTAGACACTTGTCGGTATATACACATCGCCGGTATATAAGCTGAACTCTGCTTTCCTATTTATTGTATTATGCCTACACAAATCAATATTGATCTTCTGCCGTATAAATCGAAGCCTGCTCACCTCCCTCAGGATAGCCCAAGCTTCAGAATGACTTCTTTACCAATCACCACCGTCAACCGAAGGCAAAGCACAGTGCTGAGTTCTCTGAGTTCTCCTATAACAGAGTTCCTCAATCGACCTGCATCCCCCTGGCGACAGTCTGACGAACCACTAGTTCACTCCGGCGGCGCCGGGCGCCCCCACTCGGGCCTGGTCGGGCACGGCACCTCACCACTGACCACTCTGACGTCATCGATTGCAAAGCCGGCCTGCATGCCGATGGCCTCGATTACGATCCGCGCCGTGTCCTCGGCGGAGGGCAGCTGGACCTGGCCGTAGTGCCACGTGTAGCGGCGGCCGGTGTGACCCGTCTGACCCTGGGTGACCTGCCAGAGCAGCTCAGTGGTGCTGTTGTCAGAGCCGAGCTGGCGCCGCAGTGAGAGCGATGCGTCCTGCTGCACACCGCCCAGGCAGGTGTACCACAGGCTGACGCAGAGCTGGGTGGAAGCTGGCACCTCGGGAGAGACGAGCCGAGCCGTGGAGCGCTGGTTGAACGGGTCAAAGTACTCGTACCCGGTCTCGACGCGGTGCGTGTGGTCGAGAAGCTGCGGAATTCCCGCTCCACTCGCCGCCGAGCGCCAGGTCTCCGCTCCTTCCGCCGGTGACGTCACTGTCCAGCGGCACTCCCCGTCGTCGAACCAGCAGTCGAACGGTGAGACGGCCGCGGCGGGCGGCAGGACGGCACAGTCGCCCTCGTGGACCACCACGTCGTCCACACCGAGCAGGCCGCTGACGCCCGACCCGCGGACCGCCTCCAGGGCGAGTCTGACGGGCGTGTCGGCCGGGAACGGTGCCTGGGCCAGCACCCAGCCGTGACGCAGGTGATTGTTCACCCTCCAGATGGCCCGGGTGTCGTTGCTGGTGGCGTTGATGTGAAGGACTTGAAGGCTGCCGATTTTCGGCATGCTGGCGATGTGGGACGCCACGTAAACCCAGAAGCTGAGACAGGCCAGCGGTCGTGCGCGGATTACCGGCGACAGCACGGTGTCCCTCGCACCAGCCTGGTGTTCGTACCCGTCCACGTCGAAGCTGAGGAAGTGGTCAGCCGGCTGGAGCGGCGGCGACCCGAGAGCGATGTGCCCGCCAGGCGCGCGCGACCACAGCCGCCGACCGGTGCTGCTCAGTTCCCACGAACACGTGTCGTCCCTGAAGTGGCAACTGGCGTCGACACGGCCTGCCGAGGCCGGCACCGTCGGACACGCTCCGGGCTCCACTCGAATGGAGTCGACAGCGATATCGGCGGCGTCCGGCTCGCCAATCTCCGCCTCCAGCTGGACCATGAAGCGGTTCGGCGAGGCCACAGTCACCCTGCCGAGCTCCCAGCTGAGGGGCGACCCCGAGCCTCCAGAGACGCTCCACAGCACCTTGGCGGTCGGGTTCTCCCCGCCGGATACCTCTCGTACTGAAAGACGGCCCACGCCCGCTCCGAACATGTTTGTGTAGAAGCTGAGACAGAGCGGGTCCGGCGTCTCGAAGACGGCGCTCTCCAGTCTGGCGATGTCTCCCGATCGGCGCGGGTGAGACGAGTCGATGAACGCGTACCCGCCGACGCGGCTGACCGAGTGTGAGCTGCTCTGGTCTCTAATGGGGCCCGTGACGCCTCTCCGGCTGCCGCGGCCCAGCTGCCAGTCAAAGTCGTCACCCTCGTCCATGTTGATCCAGTTGCAGAGATCCTTCTCGAAGTTGCAGTCGCTGTCACACGCACCTTCAGCGAGGGAAACATCGTCGATGGCGACGTACGCTCGGCCGGCCGGCGAGGGAAGGTGCGGCACCACCTCGAACACAAGTCGGTGCTCGAAGCCGGTGTTGAAAGAGATCTTGCCTTCCTTCCATGCACCATCAGTCGAGTCGCGAGCTTCCCACAGTGTTTCTGTCATGTTCTGTTTGTGGACAACGTAGTCCCGACTGGTGGTATTCACAACACTATCGAAATTTTCGGTAAAGTTTCTCGACTGCGCCGGCATCTCTGTAGACCCTGGCTCGTTCTCACGAGGCCAAGAAGTGTGGTTTGGCTGAATGGTCGGCACATGATCCACTCTCAGCACTCGCAGACTTCTCACACTGGTTCCGACAGAGCTGTACTTAAACCGCAGACATCGTCCTACCGGCCCGGGCGGCGGCCTTACCGGCGACGTCAGCCAAGCGCTCATGTAAAAGTCCGGGAGAAACACGTCTCTAAATACAGACGCATCGACAAAGACGTAGCCCTGGTCGGCGCCCTCCTCGCCTCCTCCGGCGTCCGTGGTGGGACCTCCCAGGTAGAAGGCAGACTCGGGCGCGCCCCGCCTCCAGCTATAGTGACGGTAGGGCGCTCCGTCCAATCGCCACCAGCACGTCGACTCGGAGAAGTCGCAGTCAGACTGTTCGCCGTCCTCAGACTCGACTCGGCCCGACTGTGAGTCATCGTCTCGTGTGCTCGGTACTGATTCTGTCTCACTCGTGGATGGAGGAGTCAGCAACCCGGGATCGATTCCAGTTGGTATTGAGCGTGCTGTGGCAGAGGCTGTTTCATCCGAAGGAGAAGTATGCTCGGATGTATCTGCTTCTGACGGTGTTGAATGTCCTGTAGGCTCTTCTTTGTTCACTGGTGACGGAGTTGTAGTCTCGCGGACGGTTTGCGGGGCCTCGGTGCCATCGCCGCTGGTCTGCTGAGATTCTGTGGTGGTGTGGCTCGTCTCCCGTTCTTCAGTGACGCTTGGAACAGTCGTTCCTAGGGTAGTCTGCGCATCAGCCGGCTCAGTGGAGGTTACACTAGCCGTCGTCTCTCCCACTGTCTCCTGCCTCGTCAGCCTCACAGCGATCACCAGCACCGTGACCAGCAGTGGCACCCTGGCCATGTTTCCCCTCTGCTCTCACCGCCACCACTGCGGGCGCGGCACGGATAGACCCCGGTCCATCCAGGGGCGGTGGCAGCGGAGGGCGCCGACCCCCGGATAGTCAGTCCCCCGGCGTCCCCTCGGACAGACCGGAAGGCGACCAGCCAGTGCGGACACCGCCCGGGAGAGCTTGTTAGTGATACCCAGTCTGGTAGTCGATTTCACTCACCGGCTGGTCTCCTAACAACCGGTGTGTGAAACTGGAATTCCTCCGGAAAATGCGAACCCATTGCCGCCTCTGCGATTGAAAAGCATCACCCACCCGGCACGAGCTGTAGCTGGGGTGCGCTATTGTTTCCGCTGTTATTGGTATGGAGATTTTATCAGGTGCGTGGATGCGGTAGGATGGCGCCGGTTGGGTGCGGTCGGCGGCGGCGCTTTGGACCGGCAGCGGACGCGGCGGGAGGGGACGGAGGGGAGGGACTCGCCCCGCCCGTCAACACCTCCACTCGTCATGCGCTAACTGCCGAGCCGTATCGATAGAGCGGCATTTAGAGCGGCCGTCGGCGGAACAGCCGGTAGCCGGTCAGACATTGTCGCTGCCAGCAGCGGGGAGGGGGAGGGGTCCGTCCAAAAAGGTTCCCCCGAGCACTGACGAGTGAGAGCCATGCCACCCGCGCCGAGCGGGCCAGTGGGCTCGATCGTCAACTGTCAAATGCCTGTCATTGGAGTCGTAAGGTTTGGAGTTATGGTAGTAAACAAGCCAGTCGGGTGTAGTTATGCATTTTATACGCGATACGGAACAAACAGCGGCGACGGAATGTGCAGTATATTCATGTAAACATTTGGCAATGACAATATTTGCACCAGATGATTATTTGTCGCCGAGGATAGACGTGATTGGACGGATATAATTTGTTTACGCTTACCAACTTATTACCACTTATGATCACGGCTGAACAGCAATCATCATTCATTTAGTATCCAACAAAGTATAACTTCAGTCAAATCGTAATTTTCCACAATCTGTACAAAAATAATTGCTGATTCCCACAATAATTCGTCATTCACTACCTTTGGTGAGATAAATATTAAATACAGGTACTGATATGTAACAATCACCAACAATTATGTACATATCACAATATATTTAGACATTCACAAAACCTAAACGGTAATAGGAATAACTGCATCTGTTTCACATATGTGCACCCAAAGCAAATATTTGTCAACACCATCCTACACAAGTTACGCATAATACTGTACTTATCTGCCTCCTTTAGACAAATGTCTCAATTTTTACACCTCTTTTAACCCATATATGTCCGTGCATTAAACAAGTAGCAGAAATTGTCGAACTTACGAGCATGGCTAAACCAGCACTTCCTAAATCAATAACACAGTACCCAAAATAGACAATTACCCTTCGCACCAAAGACGCTGTCAATACCCTCACGCCCGTACATATACGAGAGCCAACGGGTGGGACCTCAAAATCCATAAAACACGTAACCAGGGACTAGGGACGACAAGGACGACACATTAACAGAAATACGTCACTGCGCCGCGCGTTCTGTCCCTGTTAGATTATATTGCTGGACTCGACTATCACCATCATCCCTTATCACGCGTTACAATTCAGTTCCTTATTATTTCCCACTTCACAGTGGGATTATTTCCACACACACATCACTAGAGATGTCAGTGTCACAAGAAGGACGGCAACTCGTCCTGCTGTCAGACAATTGTCACGTCTGACATGGCACATACAAAATCTGTCAGATGTTGATACCCACTGACAATCATACCGCCCCTACACCTAATGCAGCGTCGTTTCTCCCAACGCCAGCCCTAATGTCCAAACCCACACCTCGGATACCTCAGTCGTGTGGTATACCGTGGCGGGTCAGCGGTCAGCCGGCGTAGTCCATTGGAGGTCGGTGGCTGTTCCTCCGACTGGAGAGTCTCGATCCGGTCCAGGAGGCCCCGGACGGCGCGCGGGCCGCCGACATCCGGCGAGCCTCCGTCTCCGCCAGTTCCCGCTCCTTCTTCAGCCTGTAGAAGGCATATAAAAACGGTATAATGTCATTAACATGACATGAAGATTGGACCATGGTATTCGGCATTTCTAATCTTCATGTGCTTATTTGAATGATTGGCTTGCTACGTGCTCAGAGGCATTTAAACATAGGATTGTAAAGCGAACTCCTAGCATACCTTTGATAATATCTGCGAATAACTGATTCGTTTCGCAACAGGTCAGTTTCCCATCTCCAATTCACTGGTCATGTCCTTTGCATGGTGCAGAACCTTCCAGATATTGACATAGCGTATCGCACCTCAATCTTCCTTTACGAGGAAACGAAATTGGTTTTCGTGACAGTTCAGAGCACATTAATAATATACCTGGCATCTACCAAAGGGCACGGCTCTGTGCATGCCTAGCTTTCGAGGCTAACTGCTGATAACTTCCTTGGCAGCGAGCCCACGTGACTGGGGAAGGGTTTGACTGAGTGGGTCATCGGAGCCATGCTACTCGCTATGGATTTGTGGTCTGTCACGGGGTACCGAGGACGCAGGAAATTGACCCGTTCGCTGGAGTAGCGCGTACTAGGGACAATCAATGTTACGACACTGGTGGGCGGTGCCCCCAGGGCCGCACGGACTTCAACGTCCAGCGACGTCCTTAGCTACTTATATAAGATTAGAAATAAATTTACACATGCATTAAGGAACACTTTAGTCAAAAATACGTGTAAACTGCTATCGTTTGAGGTCGGAGGACATGCTTATGAAAACACACATTCCTTGAACAATAATTGTCGTTTTCACGACGGCCATCTGGTACACATTTGGTGCAGTAGTTAGGTGCAGATTTGGTGCAGGTTTGGTCAAATTAGGCTCAGCTGTTGTTCGGTTAGAACACTGAAATAAATTCATGAAAAGATATTTGGTGTAGATTTGGTCAAAGGTGCATTCGCCAGATAGCCCGTCGTGAAAACGGCTAAAATGTCATTGCCCGGAGTGTCCCGACACGCTGACAGGCTCTCACCTGTACATTTCGGCCTCGAACTGGGCCTCTCGGTCCAGCATCCGTTCCCGGTTGATCTGCAGTTTCACCGTGCCGGGAATGTCAGGGATGGCATATGCTATGATCCCCGTCAGACCGATAACGACGTGCTGAAACGGAGACGGCGGCGGGGCGGAAAGTCAGTCTGAGAACTGAGACTGGAGCGTGACGTAGCCTCAGGGACGAAATTTGACGAACATGCGACATATCCTGTAAATCTTGATTGGATGGAATGGGGCTCTGATGTGCTAATTAATTTTATATTGCGCCCCTATTATTTGTTGACGCATACTAATGATAACAATAAATTACAGGAATTCATTTATAAGAAAATTTTCCACTTTTGTTCAGAGCCAGGAAAACCTGACCTCCGACCTGACCCGACGCTCCGCTCACCTCGAAGACGGCGACGAAGGCGAGTCGCGCGCCGAACACGTGCCAGTACATCATGTTGGTGGAGTAGGGGTTCTCCTCGCCGGTGACGTTAGGCGTACGGTAGCCGCGGTACCGACACGTCTCGTACGTTCTGTTGTCGATCTGCGGGTCCGGCTCGTAGCCCGGCGGAAAGTCGGCAGTGTTGAACACTGCAATGGAAGGAGGCAGTCATTACATGCTGAGGGTATACAGCTACGTGTCCTCTTCAAGTTCAGACTACATATAATTTTTACGATATCACGTCAACAGAAAGTTGCGTTGCGAAGCTTCCAGATTAACTACGTATGCGTGCTGTTAATGCCTTTTCATTCAACGCATCTCCACGCAAGTAACCAGATGGTGTTAAGCATTTTTAATCCTTCTGTTACCTAGTCACTGCATAACTAAAGCCAGCAGCGGCAAGCTTTGTATTTCCAGAATATTAGCATGGCAGTGGCTACGCGTCAAGCGTGGCAAATTACGTGACATCTCTACCCGACGTGTATATACCGAGCTTAGTCGAAGCATCGTCAGGTCCGTGGCTAGTACGTATGTATGTACGCTTAGGTGGATCCCGGTATCAGACAATTCATGCCACTCCACCATTTGGCCTAATTTTTTTTAAATAAAAATAAACTAGTGATAACGTCTGTGCATCCGAAGAGAACCTCGTATTCGTACACAGATGGACTTGCATTAACCCTCGCCCGCACATGCCATTTTCCCATCCTAGAACGCACATGGGGGGGGGGGGTGGTTGCCACCCCCCGCGCCATTTCGTTCCTGTTGGAGATAGAGCTTAGCGGTAAGGACCAAAAAGATTCTTTGGGAAGAGACGAATCCAATGATACCCAGTTTTACCTTCTCAGGTCAGTCATTGACCTTCCAGGTCAGGTCAAACTAAAAAATGTTGCTGTTTTGGGTCACCGTTTGATATCAAGTGCGCTGCTTATCATATACCGATGACGATGCCGTTTTCTGGTGCCAAGCCAGCTAGAACCTCTTTCTCACACTACCCGACCAGGTTTTTGCTGCTGAGGTCATTTCAGGTCAAGTTAGGTCAAGGTCAATTATATGTGTTTGTATGTCTGTGTGTGTCTGTGTGTATACTGATGTGTGCACCGATTGTTTATGTGTCCATATTAGGGGAAGTTGGGGCAATGCCGGAGTTGGGGCAAAGCCGAAATTCGAGATATTTCTAAAACCGTACGACATGGATGCCACGTCTCAGTGATGCTCTGAGGCTTAAGTGACTACAATTATCGCATGTTTGTTACGAGTCGTCATTTGGAATACTTCGGCTGTGAGGGCGCCAAAAGCGTTTTCAAGGTACGTTTCCCTTGTACTACATGCGCCTTTGAAGCTGCATATCTTACTCATTATGCTACCGTTTGTCTGGCCAATTCGGTCAAGTAATCTTCAGCATGTCTTTGCATAAGTGTGCTGCCTATTTGAAATTTATACAGCACGTTTAAAAGTTATGGGCCTGCAAATGAAAGTATGGCTGGCTGGGGTAATGCCGAAAACGTGCAATTACGCACGTTAAAGCACGCTACGTGGACTTTACTGCTGTAGAATAGCAACGCGTATTTTTAGTCAAACAAATTACACTTTCAGCCGGCACAACGGCCTGTTACCTATAAGGAATGATTTATCTGGCATTTTCTTATTATATCACACAATTATAACTTCCAGTGTGCACCAAGCGTCCTCAAGCTCTTAAAACGCGTGTCAGCTTTGATGAATTTTGGATTAAGTTTGAGATAAATTGGCAAAACATCAATGTCGGCATTCCTCGTAGATCATTTATCCCATTTTCGGCTTTCCCCGCAGTCCGGGGCAACGCCGAAAAAGTCAGTTCTTTGATATTTTTAGTTTTTGCGCTTAACGGTATGCGAATTCATCAAATGCGCCTGGTATGTTTGAAAGACAAAAGACTGGCCTCTCGAATGACGCCAGCAAGAATAGCCTATGTTGTCTACCTTGCGTGCTACGGGCGTCAGAAAAAAAGTATTCGGCGTTCCCCCAACTTCCCCTACATGAAATCATGATCTGAGAAGCTTTTACCAAAAATGCAGTCAAAAAACTTCACAAAAAGTAAATTCCACTTGCCTAAAACGCAATTATCTTAGATGACCTAAGTTGACCTTGACCTTGACCTTGACATCTGTACATCGTCGAACAACATGTTCCATGATAGGTGGGAGGTAAGACTGGTAAAAAAGGCCGAAATCAAGGTGTCAAAAGCTCACAAGGCCCATAGCCAACGCAAGATGTCGAGAATTGGCCATTTGGGTCATGACATGACCTGAAAAACAAGGTCATATCTCCGAAACCAAAAGTCACAGAAACTTGAAATTTTCAGTGGACATCAAGAAAGGATAGAGGAGCAGCTATACGAAAAATCAGCCTTCTAGCTCTAAAAATGTTGAGTGCAGAGCAGAAAGACTACCTGGGGGGGGGGGGGGGCAACCACCCCCCCATGTGCGGGCGAGGGTACCTTGGTGACACGGCGGCACAAAGACATTACCATATCTGCATGTGATGGCCTGTGATATGCACGCACTAGTGCTGTAACATTGCTGATAACGATGATGTAAAACGTAAACGGGTTCGCATCACGAATAAAAGCATCGACCACGCAGCTTGACCTTATGTTGCATTGCTTCACCATACATACAGTTTATGCGCCTTGATCTATGCGGTTTATGTTTGATTACGCTAGCTTACTACCGCGCTCATTTGCCGAGTCCATATGCTATTTTTTAAAGGTAGTGTGCCAGCTTTCCTGGACCGTATGGAGTTAATGGCCCAGATAAGGAGAACCGGATTTTTCGAACTTTTCCATACCTTCAAAACTCATGGAAACGTCTTAAATTCTTCAAATTTTGAGTACCCAAGTGCGAAATTCGCCCCGACGGGTTGTCGGTCGTACCCCAACCACATTTCACACCACTATGAACAATAAATGCACACACTGAAATCGCTATTACCGATATGCTCATCCAATCAAGTTTCGATAAACCCGTTCATCATTATCTCCTGCGGTTTCGAACACGCCTGTTAGGCGGTGCGGTAGACCGCGCCCAAAGCCAAGGCCCCGGTAACGTGAGGTAGACGAGTCGGGGCAGCGTGCGCTGACCCAAGCCGGGGCCGCGCGTCCTCCCGGTGTCATGTGATAGCCCGGGGCTGCCTGCGGGGATGCGGTAGACCGCGCCCAAAGCTGCGGCCCCGGCTTGGGTCAGCGCACGCTGCCCCGACTCGGCTACCTCACGTTACCGGGGCCCTGGCTTTGGGCGCGGCTTCTGCTCATACTTTGTGGTGCGGTGGTGGTGCGTCGGGCCGCGCGCTCTGACTTCGGCCAAGAAAAATGCGTCAGCTGATCATTGTCATTTCTGCCACTTGCGTGTGGTGAAATGGGGTCATAACTTAAGAGACGGCTTTTTCATATCAATTATTTTACATAAAATTATATTTCAAACCATAAATAATGTTCGACAGCCAAATAAAAGAAACAATACCAATACAGGCTTACAGTAAGGCTCGACATTGTGTTGTCTACGATTAGACAGCTGATAACTCATTCCCGTACATCGTATGGTCGTAACTCTCTAATGACCTTTGCTTATTGTCACATGTGCGCCGCATTCGCGATTGTTGCCGACGCCTGTTTGCAGCTCAGCCCACTACAGTTGTTATACATATCGAAAAACCGATAAACTTTTAGGCGAAAAAGGCACTATTCCAGGCCCATTTTTGATTTTTTTGCGATATTAGGTAAAAACAGAAGCTTCTTATCCTAGGAAAAATAAAATGGGAAATCTTTCAAAGGTGGCACACTACCTTTAAGCGTTTGTTCGCGATGCCAAGTATGAACCAAATAGCTTGGTGATGCCATTTTTATGCCTAATTTTCTTGAAATGGCAACAGTCGAAGCAAGATGAAGCTGGGAAATTTAAATGATGCAAAACAGCAATACGTTAGAACAGGAATCACGATTGCCCGTAATATTAGGCCTTGGCATGGCACCAAAATACGTAGAGTAGTTTAATGTCTTTGTGTAGACGGATCAAACAAAGCACAAATAGATCAAGGACCAGTCAATAGGAATGGACCATGTAAGAGGTGATCACTCCGACGCCTTTTACCCGGAATGTCGATTTAAATCGAAGGTCAGCACTTTGCATCACCTTCATCGATTTTAATTACTTAATGACGGAACCGTACTCCAACACAGTAAACTCTGGCGATCCCGATTTACATAAGTCGGCATTTATTCGGGTAAATTGCCGTGCCCTGCAAATTGCGCTAATAATTTAAGGTAGACTGCCTAAGTTTGGAAGGTAGCTGGTGTTATGAAACTTGAGCTAACGTTGACCAGGAAGAAAACCAACCAACCAGGCTTTCGCTCTTACAAAATTTAAACAATCAACATTCCAAGACAATCATGTACAAGATGATTTTTTTTTTTTTGCATTGCATCATGGTCACGATCAACTGCAGGTGAGCACCATAACAAAGTAGTGCATTGAATGTAACATGTAATAAGAGTTTTGATTTACCAATCGATATCAACTGATAAGAGGAAGCAGTGTAGATAAATTGTCGCGCCATCGTTCTCTGACGTCACACCGATGACATCACACCATAACCAATCGGAAGCGTCCTCAGATCACTGACGAATGCGCAGCGTTCACTGAGCAGCTGATCCCGTACCTATCGACTGTGCCGCATCTGGCCAGTAAATAGCTAATGCCAGTTGCGTGCAGGGCTCGATCAGACTCGTTCGATTCTGTGGTGACATTGGCGGCTGTGTGCAATCCCACAGTGGATGAACACTGAACAGTCGCTGCCAGTACAGAGTTGACCACTCTCAACTGATTGACGGAATGAGACTACTGCCATTCTGAGGCACGATTGATAAAAAGTAATTATGAATGGCTTAGACGAACCGTCACATAAATACAAAAACAATGGAAGGGTTATGTATTTTTTTTCACTAACCTGATAGTGTGGCGTTGATGTATCCCTCGAGAGTGCCGGTCTCGCTGTACTGGTACCAGTACACCAGTCGCGGGATAAAGTCACTCGTAAAGGCGATCACCAGGGCCTGGCAGCGAAAAACGTGTTCTTTGTTATATTGTGAGAGCACTCGCAGTACATAAAGGCGCTTACACCAGCAAATTCAAATAAAAGCGTAGCTGTCAAAAGTCATCGATACCCAAAGACATTTCATCTATCTGACAACGTAGATAACTTATATCTTGGCATCAAGTAACTCTTTCCATCTCTAACTACGTGCACATGTATCATATATCTGATTCCATGCACAAAACTACACACACCAGCCGCCCGCAATCTGACACGATTCACTCCAGTTCCTCCACGCCCAGGCGGCCCCGTCCGCGACTCACGTTGAACATGACGGCCAGGTAGGTGATGCCGCGGAGGATGCCGTACCAGGCGCCGATGTCCTGCACGCGCTGCGCCAGCGGTCGCCGCGTCTGCGTCACGTACTTGTACGCGTCCAGACGGATCTCCACCACATTGTTGATGAGAGCAAAGAGCGGCGCCAGAGGAAACGCGGCCACGAACAGGGTGACGAATCCGTACTGAATCACTGCGGGAGCGATACGAGATGGTGACGGTGAGGAGATGTTAGATGGATTTGACTGGTTTCCTGGGGAAGGCACAATTCTGAGGACATTTCCTCTATATGTCAGCCTTTGGCGTTTCTGAGCTGGTTAAAAGGACATCCTTTTTGGAATTGAAATTGGAGACGACCGGGTACCTTAGCACTCCAATGTAAATGTTACATAGCGCGGGAAGTAAGATTTTATTTACGACAGCGCACGTAATGAAGTGTCCCAGGAAAGGTTATGAGATATCGATACTTCTCTGAACTATGCTAAAAATAGCAGGATCACTATGTATGCGCCAGTCATAATCTTAAACTGGTCGATGATCTTACCCATTTCGAGGTACTCCTCGAACAGGGACAGCGTGCCGAGCCCCTGGAGGTCGTGGTCCTGCTCCCAGCGCGTGTACAGCTCCTTCGTCCCCTCCACCTTGTTGAGCGACGCCCGCGCCCGCCACCAGTTCATTATTTTACTGGCGGTCAAGGCCATAGCGTTCAGTATGCGCCGACACTGACATTCCACCCGCATCGGTACTGTATTGGCGTCCAATCGATACACGCACATACGGGCACGGGGCTCGCTGCCGCTGCTTGGGCCATGACTCAGGGACGGACGGGCGTGTACAGGCCGCCAGGGGAACTATCACAGCCAGGCTCACTATCAGATCGCCGGCCGTGAAATTGGATCGATACACGCCTCGGCACGAACGATGATTAATGTGCAACGCTTACGCATAATGAGCTGGATATACCAAATTAAATTCTTACTGATTGCATAACCTTGAAAAGATTGGATCAGTTTATACAGTACCAAGCCAAGGCATTCAGGCTTGAATATTGATAATTAACGTCAATTTATTTCGCTGGATGAAGCAGTCAGTGGGTGTAGTACACGAGACACCACTCACGGTAGTAGGATCTCGATGAAGTTGCTGAGGACCTGTTTTCCGATCATGATGATGGCCAGCTGGATGCAGAGCTCGAAGAGACAGCCGGCGGGGTCGCAGACGTCCGCCTGCGTCCGCTTCAGCATGTTCTTGTCGTAGTCCTCCTGGCCCGGGTATGTGTAGAAGCGGTTCTGGGGATCGGTGGGACAGGGGTTGATGACCAAAGGCGCTACATTCATATTCCATAGCCTTATTGACAGATTAGAAGCGTGTTGGGTACTGTTCATTGCCAGGTATCTTTGGGAAGTGAAATCGTCTGCATTGCATCGTACCTTGAAGAAGGCGATGTAGACGAGAGAGGAGTAGTAGTTGACAAACTGGAAGGAGAACATCTTGAACGTGAAGCTGTCCTCGTACTCTGTCTGAGTCCGCGGATTCTCCAGGTTCGTCAACCAAATGGCCACCTTTCTGTAGAACTGTAGGCGGGAGCACCATCGTTAGGTCAGTGTCTGAGATACGGCGGACAAGGTCACGAGCCGTTTACCAAGTGTCGCAAACGAGGCACATCGAGCCGCTACAATCAAGTATATCTACATTCTACACTCTACAGTTTGGCAATCCACGCGAATTCCATTTAAATGCGAAATGGGTCTGGCAATGCTACTAGAGTCTGCTCGTGACACCCATTGGCGGTTTCATAACAACTAAGGCACACTCCTGACTGTTAATTGTCGTTTTCGTGCTAACACTGCTACCGTTTGAGCTCCATATCAATAAATCCCTCCAAGGCAATTGTTAAGTGGTCAAACGCATCTGCTAAGCTTATGACGCACGCGGTAAAACAAAAACGGCTACGGGGGCGCCCGTATCGACTCGGTTTGCCCCCACAAATACGTCACGCTCCAGTAGCCATTCTCGCAGCCCACATGTAAAAATAGCGTCCCAAATGCCGGCCGCTATGGATCTGTCCCAGGGCCACTATACTCCCACCCGGCACCTGTCGGCGCGTCATACACACAGATGACACGTGCCGTTAGATAGTGAGTGTGTGTCACGGCCATACGTGCACCGGGGGCGCAGACAATAGACCCTGCAGCACGACGGCCTGCGTTTGCTCGATGTGGGGCTGCACGGTGAACAAACAATATACCGCGTACCTACTGGCGGGCTGTAGGTACAGGGTATTTTATACTGTGGAGCAATGCAGCCGTGGTACAGTTACACATACCATAAAATGTGTGTGCTTGGTCTGCCAGACGGGCGGCTGATGCTCGTTATGTTGTGGTGAGTATATTTATGGAATGGGTCACGTTTAGCGATCGACTGCACCCCTTCCCCCCCAAAAAAAAAACACGTTAAGCCGTTTCAGTTAAGACTGCTGTTAAAAATCACCTCGGGTGCTATACGTATCCGCCTCACCTGGTTCATTATCATAATGATGATCAAGTTGAGCGTGGCCGCTGTGATGGAGGTGACAATTTTGGCGCTCTTGAGCCAGAAGACGTCGCCGGTCTGCTGAAAGAGCGTCATCACCGCCAGCCGATAGACGATGACGCCGAACACGGCGGCGATGACCAGCGACAACTGCAACGGGGACGGAGGGTGAGAGGCAGCCACAGAAACTGAATTTTGACGTTCGAGGTGAAACTCTGTCGCGTTGCTGAATAATTCGCTACAAGACATTTTCGTTGCTTATTGATTGGCGAAAGCATTGGTTCATCAAAGAGAAAAGTTTAACTTGTGTAAATCTTTCCAAAATCAGGGCTGTTATCTTTTATGAAATTAATAAATTGATATTGACCGGTAGCGATGTAACTGATTATGATTACTCGTAATGCCAAGAAGCCGATCCCTTGATCGGAAAGTGAACGACAATTACATAGCTGAGATGAATGGCGTGCAAGCTCATATGCAGCGCACATGTATTCGAGCTATTGCGGCGACCAAGCTGCGATAATTGCAATCAATACGTTATCACTGAGACTAGGCTATACGCCGCAGGCTTCCAAAGGTTCCTCGCCTGTCACATTTGACCTTTGAACTGTCTCATTTGACGAATGAGTGCTCTAGCACTCCGAGCGTGGAGGCTTTCCCATATCCATTTATCACTAACTTCTTTCACGCCATTGGTTCATTCACTCTGCATCGACCTTCGCCAGCCTCATACAAAGTGCTCTTTGCCCCGATAACGAAGCCTTGTCTGTTGCCAATGCCTCGACTGAACTAATGACGTCATGCAGCCTCGGCATGACGTCGTAACGACGTTGAGCGAAGGCAAACAGTCATAATGATGAACGGGCACCACTCATTGACGGAAAAATATTTGATAATTTATTACACTGCCAGTGTGCCGAGTGGTGCCTTACCATGAAAATGATGATGGTCCCCGAGGCCATCCTTCGCCAGAACCGGCTGCTCATCGTCATGTACGCCTCCTCTTCTTTGGTGACGGGATTAATGCGGAACGAAGTGGCCTGAGGAGGGTAGAATGGGTAATCACTTTTCACCCCAGAGACTGGAAAGTGGCCCAGGCTCGCTGCTTTACGATCTACATACACATTATGGTAACCACACCAGCAAAGCATGACTTGTCAAGAAACGTTGGCTGTTCTGAACATATTATATAATATATAAATATTACTTACATTAAAAAGACATGGTTTATCATGGCAACTTTCCGAGGATTACTAGAGCGCCCCATCGGGCACCACTTTTTTGTACAGAAATAGCAATAACAACATCGGAGAGTGCATATGTTCATCGAAAGGTTTGTAAGGTCAGCAGTTAATTGCTACTCGACGGCTACGCAGAATGCGTCTATTTTCTACACGTTGACTTTTAGACACACGCAGCAAACCTCCCAAACTTCATAGGTTATTGTCTTCACCCCGAACACTTATGTTTATGTTTAGTACATGTTTGCCAGTCTTGAAGACTTACCTGAGCTTCAAACTCCGGCCTCGCGTCCTCTTCGTCCTCATAATTGGAGAGGTCCCACTCCCAGGCAATCACCGCCTGGCGACGCTTCCAAAACTCCAAAAACATCGTGGCTGCAGAGAGATGTGCGATGCAGTTACAATATCTGTCAAAAGTTTGTAAATAAAAAAGCACATACAATTTTAATAAATGTTTTCTTCATGAAACATATGATCTTCTCCCAAAAGAGTGCATTATACCTTAATTAAACCACAGACCGAAATTGATATTGGGTTCAACGGTGTATTTGTTCTGGCTGTCGGTCGTCTGTGTATGAAACACAGCATGAGCCAGCCATCCAACACATGAAACAAATTATTCCTATGCCATGTCCCGAGGGCAAACATCGCAGTTTTTAGCTGATATTTGGCCGCTGTAGGAAAACATGTCACTGCTATCGTAACTCATCAGTGCGCCTACGGGTGGTGGCGGGACAGACACACACAACTACTACACAGTACACACACGCATACAAACGACGGCGACATCAATAAATGCACACAGGTGGCGGCGGCATTCTCACGCGCCACTCGGCCTGTTTGCCGAACAAACAGCGCCGCGGTCCCCAGGTCCCAATGGGCGACCCAGTGCAGCGGCCACTCTCCGTGGCCGGCGTGGCGCCACCCGGAGGGCCATTATTTCGCCGCCGCCGCGCCAGGTCCCGTCGCAGTTCGATCGCCGTCACACGTCGTGGCTAGCGTGCAAGGTCAATAGCGCGCGGCGCCCCCGGTCTCGGCACTGAGCGACGCTCTTTACCGACCCATATTGACCGTGGCATGCCGCGCTCATGGACTGAGCACGGCTCGAGCGGTGCGGTGCCGAGTGCGGGCACAGAGAATGTGGCAGGAGAGGGGTAGAGACGGAAGAGGGAAGGCGAGGAAATGATGCAGCACACCGGAGGTCACTGGGGAGAGGTGAGGTGAATCGATCACCGCCAAAAACATCGCCGGTTCGGTCTGAGCAGTAGGCAGGTGTGCGTGTGGCAACTGGTGTCACTGCGGCCAGACGTTTCTCCGATAATGGGACACTCGACTCAATTTGATGGCCGAAAACGGCAAAGGTGGATTGGCGTGAGCTGATAAAGGGGTTTCAGCTGGTATGCTGCGCCACACGACATAAAAACCTGCGATGGTAGACTACAGTGCACGGCGAATACACCTGCGGAGGTAGACTGTGCCGCACGACACTAAAAGCTGGTAGACTGTACCACACGACACGCAATTCTGAGATGGTATGCTGGTATGCACGACACTATAACACCTGCGATGGTAGATTGTAAAAAGTACCGCACGACACATGACACATCCTGCGGAGGTAGACTGTGCCGCACGACACTTTAACCTGGGTTGTTAGACTGTGCCGCACGACACTAAAACCTGCAGTGGTATGCTGTACCGCACGACACTAACACTTGCGATGGTAGATTGCACCGCATGACACTTAAACGTGCGTTGGTAGATTGTGCCGCACGACACTAATAGCCTTGTAAGTTGTTCACGCGAATATGTGCATGACAACCAAAAATTCCGAGGCAACTGGAAGTGATCACTACCGATTTGAGAATATGCCTAACAATAGAACTTTCCCGGCACCCACCAGTCTGAACGTAATATACCTCGGTCACAGAATCATTATGCCCTGAGGTTATTGTTCGCCTGGACAGTGATTTTATCGCATTCCGTGTCCTTTATGACCCGAGTGCGAACGACTGGAATGCATAATACACGACACGCTTCATAGTGCCGTGCGTCATTGATATTTTATCTGATGAGGAAGCCACGCTAAGACATAACCATTTTTACGGTGTATCTTTCAGGTCACTCAGCATTTTGTTTTAGCAATTACCATTTATTACATAAAGACAGCGAGAACGTAAGATACCTTCATATGTCCAGTGCAGCTTACGAACTTTAAATACGGCATACTCTTACCATATATTCCTGTGTTTATGTAATACGATTTAACCAGGGCTGCGTAATCGGAGTCGGAGTCGGAGTCGGAGTCAGAGTCGGTCGGAGTCGGAGTCAGAGTCGGTCGGAGTCGGAGTCGCCGAAAATCCATCGACTCGCGAGTCACGATTAACTATATGGTCGCCGCGACCGGCACTGCACTGTCTGGTACTCACCCCAAAACGCCATGAAGATTGAAAAGAACACGGTGGCGGGATTGTCGAACAGGTAGGTGACCTCGGAGAAGAAACACGATTCACTCAGATTGGTGTACTCGCACAGTTTGTGGCAAAGCGGGCACATGACGATGTCACTTTTGCAGATCTCCACGCTGAAAGGAAAGAGCAGCAGGTGTTATTTTTCTGTTCACTGGTGATCAATTCAATGGAAGGCTTCCGATACATACTTTTGATTTAAAACAGTACATAAGATCAGTGCCTCAAACTGTTAATCAATGCATTTCAACACAGGACTTGCATTCAATGCCTGTTGCACTAACTGCTAAATTTTCGCCCGTTTGTCCTACCTGGGGTTGTAGTTGACGTCGTTGTTCATCATGAACAGGCCGATGAAGAAGACGAACACGCCGACCAGGGCGGCCGGCACCAGCATGCCGGTGTAGAAGCCCAGCCAGGCGAAGTAGAGGCCCACCTTGTCGCCAAAGTATTTCCTCACCAGCCACAGTGGCTGCTTCTTTAGCGCCGCCTTCGGCCGACCCCACTCCAGGTACAGCAGCTGAGAACACAAATAGAGGATTGTCGTCAAAAATAAAGCATTAAACATTATTTGCCGCTGGAGTTGTTTGAAAGGCCTAACATTGCTAAGACCGGAAAAAAATAGAAAATGCATAGAAGGGAAAATATTGGATCAGCATTGAGTTTCGAAGTGGTTGCATTACATTGCGATATTGATATAGCATTACGAACTATCTTGCACAACATCCCACATTCAACTGCTTGTCTTCAAAATTACTTCAAAAATTTAAAAGTCACAGGCTATTTCCATCCACAGACTACGAGACGCTGCATTATCACATTTACTACTGTCCCATTACCAATCGGTCCATCGCGCACCCCTGCGTCTCCATCCGAATCCACGCACCCGTCTGTCGTTGAGCGGCTCGCCACAGGTGGCCCCTTCGCGGTACCCTCCGTCGTGCAGCGGGAACGCGGCCAGGTAGGCGCCGTTGTTCAGCAGCCGGTTAATGCCCACTTTGGAGCGGTCCTTGCTCTGCGCGTCCGAGTAGCGCGTCCGCATCAGAATCTGCCACACGATCTGAGAGCGCTGCGCAGACGTGAAGAACGTCTCGCGGCTCTTGATGACGAATCTGACAGACAGAAACGTAGAAATGACAGGAGTGAAAAGTTACGGTAGTAACATTGAACCGTTTCGTGTGGACTATGCTGGGTTGTGGAAGCTCGGATCAAAACTCCCAGCAGACTCAGTGCTGCCAAACAATTGTTCGCCTCCCAACAGACTCCGTGCAGCATGTGTTTACCACATTGCGTTTATTTGTGAAGATTTGTGAAGAATCTTTTCGCTGTTTTCGAACTTTGTTATCACACTCGTCGTAGTGAGGTATCCAGGCGCTCCATTAATTAATCAGCGTTGTGGGACAATCAGCTACCCAGTTGATAAATCCCTTTCCATAAAAAACATCCCACACAATTACAGATGATGCGCTGCAATGATATCAAGGCTGCTGAATTTGGAAAACAAACAATGCATTTAGACAGGGCATTCGCTAAATTTACCAGCCCTACGCAAAAACAGTACAGTTGATGCATTTCCTCGGCGATCCTGCTAACTGCGTCTCTACAGTGATACGTCTCTCTCTACGTCTCTGTAATGATTCTCGACCATTCACCTATTTCTGGTGTGATGGCCACTTACTGGTGTTCGCGGTCTCGGTTAAAGCCGGCCGTAAAGTACTCTGGTTCCGGCGGAATGAGGTCTGTGTTGTACATGAAGGGGTTGCGCACCATGCTGCGACAGCAGGGCGGTCCTTTCAGCTCTGGCTCCGGGTCATCCTCCTGGGAACGGTTGGGTCACAGACCGGTCAACGGGTCATCCTCGTGGGGACGGTGTTACAGATCGATCACGACTGAGGAGTCCGGTCACTGCTCGAAATAACTAATGCTATATACGGGTCAGTTGTCCCCTAACAATGAGTATTAACTGTTCAGGATACGTCTTCAAGATGAAAGCCCAGCGACGTCACATTTCCAGTCACAAGAGAGATTGACATCACTTGGCGATATAAACCACTTTACGTCAGTGAATGTCTAGCAAACAGTCACATAATAAAACATGCATGCACTTTAAACACATCAACAGGGGATTTTGACACATGCAACAGCAGCTGATTTGAATTTGTGTCAGTTTGGCACGGGTTATTTCAGAGTAAAAACAATGACCACCACCCACCGCATCCGAGAATACAAAGGGTCCCGAAGTCAAGGGAGCGCACGGATCTATTGACTCTTGAAATTTTGCACAACATAGGAATACATCATCGATTCAAACAGTCAAGCGTATTGTATTAGGAGTGAAGCTTTAATTTACACGGGAATTTAGAGCAGAGTCAATTGCATATTCGAACTTATTTTGTAGGATTAAAACGACTAAAATAAATAAGTAACAAAGGCTGCGTCTTGTCATTTACAATCACAAAACTCTGTTAACAACTAAACCATGCAATCATTTCAGACATAACGCATTCGTTGCTGAACATTTTAGATTGAGACACAACAGAGGGCGAATCATCCATCCATACACCGTTAGATGCCAAAAATTTGACATATATTGCATGCACACATGCGTAATGACCTTATCGTAATTATCGTGATGCGTAACGTTCGTCATCAATACACGTGTCAGGTGACGAACAGTGAGAAAAGCCGATTCTCCATACCCCAGTTTACATGCATGCGTTGTTATCCTTGCTACAGGTATTCTTGCAAGAAATCTTATCAGATAATTACCGTACCTTTTGCCGGTGATGAAAATAATCATATGCATACATAGCAAGGTGTTATATTAAGTGCAATATTCTTTGTAATGATCATGCTGCATTCAGTTTAAGTATCCAAACAATAAATGTAGCAGCTTGGATTTATCTAATTCATGCTACATTTGTACACCATGTGTATGCTTCATCTGCTGCACCTTATATCAAAATTTTGCTACTTTTTGGAATTCAATTAAAGGTATATTTCATGACACAATATGTAGTCAGATATTCTATTTGAGTCGAGCGGAATCTGGAGACTGGAAGACCACGCCCAGGAGCAAGTATGTGGACAATCTCATCGTATCCATGGAAGGAAAGAGTTTATGATCGAGACTGAAATCAACCCGTAAGATGCCGATGGAAAGCAAAGATGCATTGTAGCGTGGCAAGGCATCGAACGGTGAATTATCGAGACCGAGTACCCAACAAGAAACACAAATAGTACATATATCGACGACATCTAATATCAAACCACTTACCCACGCATGGTTCACCACCACAAATTTCTGTAACAGCGCATCGGTACAGCGATAAAAACTTACATCGGGATTGTATAAAGGGCTTAGTCCGATGCGTAAAAACTCACGGCAGGAAAAAAGCACGCAAACACACTTGTGACCTAAAAACGTCACGTATGTACATACAATGCACGCGATGCAATTAAGCTTAAGTCATTTTTCAGTTATTTCATGCAGGAAATTATTAATGTATAGATACATTATTTATTAAGAGCTATGCGGCGTTCGGCAATTTTAACGTTTCACACATGCGCAAGCGTCAAACTCAAGCATGACTCTTAAAGTCAACAATTTTGCATCGCTCACTATTGAAAAGGTTTCGCTTTCGTTTCTTTTACAAAGATGATATGAAAGTTAGTGAAATATTATTCAACCCTTAACGGATTTTATAGCAACTAACGACGATTGACAGATTTTTTGTGATTATCTTCTTTTTAATTAAATCCACCGTATCAATCCAATGCATGTTAGCATGCAGGCCCCACAAGGGGCGTTATTGGCAGCAGAGTGTGAGCCAGTCTTTGTCAGTTGAGATGGCAGTAGCTAAACGGCCTATCTAGACCCGGTGCGAGCGACTTAAGCGAGTGTCATTTGAGCGAACGTCATTTGAGCGAACCATTTTCAGCGAATGGCAATTCAGCGATTATCAAGTTCATCGATTATCAAATATAGCGATTATCAATTTTAGCGAAAGCTATGTTTCAGCGACATCTATTTCGTCGACTACAATTTGAGCGACTGTCAGTTCAGCGAAACATTTCATCGTCTTGTAACGGTGATTTTGATTTTTTCTTTTGCGAGCGTATGCGTACGAATGTTTCCGGAATTTCCCATGGTTATCCAGAACTGGATGGCGGATGTCGTGCGTTCAAAGGTCAGACATTGAGCTCCAAATTTAATGCTACATTTGTCAAAAATTCCAACGGTTCAATTTCACCCCCACCCCCACCCCAACCCACCCTGCTCTTTGTCAATATTGGTGACCAAACGTTTGTTCAGAAATCAATATTGCTTGTGCTTTTTTCGCGAAATTGCCCCGCTTGAATTTGGATCAGTTCCCCATGTTGTAAAATGTGTTCTTCCCCCAAGCACCGTACGAATTTCCAGATATTTGGGTGAGGTCCCTGAAACAGACTGGATTCCCCTGTGCCATCTCTCTAGTTTATTACGGAGCGAGCGAAGCGAGCGGAGTCTTACGTAGAATAACGGAAATTTCTGAGTATGAGCGGCCGGCCGGCCGTGGGGACGCTCTTCAAAAGCTAATATCTTAGGAACGGGACATCCGATTGACAAGCGGTCTTCTTTACTGAATGTCACTTGGACGTAAAAGTTCTGTGGTGTGATGGCCACCATGCGTTCTTGCCAACCACCGCACGTGGCGCGTGGTAAAGTTGGACATTTTTTAAGAACCCCCAAAATTGCAACCTCAATAACGGCACAACGGCTGGGCCGATTGAATTGAAACTCGGTACACAGTTAGGTCTCCATCAGATAATTCATCTGCATGTGTTAGGGTTGGGGTGCTGCTGCACGTGCGCACGTGCAGGGGTCGTTTCCAGATCTCGAGAACGGCTGGACCGATGGCGCTCAAATTTGGTACACGGTTAGGGACCAGTTAGTAGGGTGCCGTGCACAAGTCAGTTGGGACCCATTTTGCACGTGCGCACGTGCAGGGTGCCGCTTCCAGATCTCTAGAACGGCTGGGCCGATTGTGCTCAAATTTGGCACATCGCTAGAGACCGGTTAGTAGGGTGCCGTGCACAAGTCAGTTGGAGGTACCCCCTCGAAATTTCGCACGTGCAGGGCCCACCCTCTCGCTCGCTCCGTTAGTCGCCCCATAAGGCGTTATACTGGTTATTGGTCCTTGGCATTCCTTCCGTCGCCCTATCTCTCACGTTCCACATTTTCAATTCAAATTTTGCCCGCCTCCTTCCCCTCCCATGCACCCCTTGTTGGTCGTCCGATGTACATATGTGTCTTCAAAATTCAAATGATGCGTAAAGAGGTGCAAAAATTTCCGAAAAGTAGCAAATGATTGACTTTCGTCGCGTTCGGTCATTCGCTGTAACTGCATCGCTCAATTGGTCTCCCACTGACCACCATATATTCGCTCAATCTGGTTTCGCTGATTCTGGTCCTCGCTAAAGTTGATAATCGCTGTGATTGAATTCGCCGACTTGACAATCGCTGAAAAAGTCAATCGCTTAAATTGATAATCGCTGAAAATGTTTCGCTCAAATGTCGTTCGCTGAAATGACGTTCGCTCAGGTGTCGCAGAACCATCTAGACCACACAGTGCTTCACCGCAAATGGAAGCCCCTTTAGCCGGCCTCTGCCACTCACCTTGATTGGCATTTTCAGGTTCATGATCTCCGCATACCGCGTGAGCACGTCCCAGGGTGAGTGCACCTTCAGGTAGTAGGTCTTCCCGTCACTCGAGTGCTGGAACAACGAAACTGAGCGATTGAAATTCGACTTTCGGGAAATTTGCTCAGTAAGAAAATTCACCGGGGTTTTCAAAAGGTGACACATGGCTACTTCAACTATCAACATACTAGCTAAACTACTATACGGGAACAAGATCAAGGAACATTTCTCTATACTAATTACATTGACAGCTCTACCTTTTTATCCTCGAGCTCGAGCTCGAGTCCCTCGCTGATGAGGTTGGCCTGGAACGTTTTTCGTTTGTGCGCCCGGATCAGGTCGTCGTCCTCACGGAACGCCAGAACCATGTCGATCTTGCGCTTGTTGTCCCAGAAGTACTGCGTGTCGACTCGCCGACGCACCTGAGATCGTCATGAATCAGACGAGGCACTGTTAGTGAGAGGGTGAGAAGATACAGATACATGAAACACATGGACTGGCAAAGGGGTTCAAAATATTCAAACTACCCAGGCTGGTATGCCTGGCTCGTCAGCATCACATTTTAGACAATTCAATTTTTAAATCTCGCATGTTTATCCCCACGAGATAAACGCTGAAGTTTATGGCTTAGATAAATTCCTAACGAGTATGCTAGTCCGTGTCAAAGGCAGCGTTTAGTAGAGTAAGAAGTGCGAACTGCGAGTGCATAATAAGGGCAATAATTGGCACAGTTACGACTTGTTTCCATGACACAGAACCCACCTCATTCGGCTCCATGGCTGGCTCCATGTTGAGGTCGGTGAAATTCTGCAGGTGACGGTGTAAGCAGGCGAAAATGTGTCAAAGCAGGCAATAATGTCTCAAATCAAGGATGTGTAACGTCTCAAATCATTCGTTAGGCACTCTGAAAGGCGATTGTGAAGCCAATCAAACCATATAGTGCAATGCAATGACCGCCGGCGAACCGGCTTTCCGGAGAATACAATTGAACGCTTTCTGCATGCAGCGACGGCGTGAAATGCATCTCGCACGCATTGATTTGTAGCGTGATGCTTAAGCTCAATCTTGCTCTTTTAATTGCACCGTGCGTGATAATGTTTTGGAGACCTTAACGTCACTTCAAACAGTGAGTGCTGTGTAAGTACGCAGAAAATCCTAAAAAGTAGCTTTTGCTTGCATGAAAAGCATAGCTGCAGGCGTTTATTGAATACAGATAGACTTAGTTAAGCCGCTTGGCACTAACAGCCAGAAGGTCTGCAATCTGCTTATTCAGTGTGACGAGGAAATAGCATTGGCATGCATTAGCGTACAATTACGAAAAGGTACATTTCTTTAATGTCTCATAATATTGATCCGGTGCATTCGTAATGATATATATCTTTAATGATGAAATCATGCTTTTCCACCCCTCCCCCCCGCACCACAGCACCCTCTCCATCCCTCAGGCGGCGCCCCCGCTCACATTTTGCACGTCGGTGGCCCGTCGCACGGTGTCCAGGTCTATCTTCCGATCATTCTCCTCCGGCTCGATGAGCAGTCCGGGCAGCGAGCCTGCGTCCAGTCCGCGCAGCGAGCCGGACTCCATGGCCCCTACTGAGTCCACCGTGGAGGCCACCGCGCCGGGGACGACAGGCCGACCCCCTCCGGCAGCCGAGAGAAGACGTCCAGAGGAGCGGGCGGATGAGCGGGTGGACGAGTGAGCCGATGAATGAGTGGATGAGCGGCCCGACTGGCCCGATGAGCGGCCAGAGTGGGCGGAGGAGCGGCGGGGGGACTCGGGAGGCGAGGCGGGCACCGAGGCGCCGATCTCGTCCTCCGTGTGGGAGACGTTGATCTCGCCGTTGGAGGTGATCTCGTCCAGCAGCGCCTGCCGGTCTGACATCGGGGGAAAGGGGCCTGGTCAGTGCCCATTTAACTGGGGAATCGCTCAGTAAATAACATTTAAATGGTTTAGGGCTTGCTTGAACCTGTGGCGAAGTATTTTTTAGAGGCATACCGTAAACCTTAAACGTTTTCGAATGCAACATTTTCACGAAAAGAATGGAGATAACAGGTTTTGTGCATTTGTGAGATAAAGATTATCAGAAATTATGCGGGTAGCAATGCTAGGACATTACTGGGACAAAGTTTTTTATTCTCTCATCAAAACACCTGCTTCAAATATCGCTCTTCGCCACGTTCGCTGTGTTTTTTCACGCACACGGGAAAAGGCAAGGGAAAAAGGGATGAAGGTGATCACTGCTCACGTGAGTGACTGAAAAAGAAGCCTTTGTGCCAAGCATCACAGCGTTTTAGGGCCTTGGCCGCAGCTGGTAGATACCTTTTTGATATTCACATTTCACACATTTTTTTATTTTTTACTCTTGAAATTGCGGATGAGTTTTGGTTTTGCAACGCCATTCTAATGTTGGACTTTTTTGTACCTCACCTGGCTAATAATGCCGACTGAGGTGGACAACGAATACAGTGCTTCAAAATTCAAATGCCTTATTGCAAAAAAAAAACTTTTGACCATTGTAGAAAATGGAGGCTTTAACCCTATTCCTGGCGGGGGGGGGGGCCTCAGGAGCCCCCCTGAGGTTTTTTGGTTATTTCTCCCAAACGCGTTGAGCTAGGAAGCTCAAATTTTCTGACTTTTCCTAAAAGGCTTCTACGCAACATGTCTGAAAATTTTGAGTTGATCTGACCTCAGGTCAGGTCACCAGAGGCGGTTTGGTGACCCTACCTCAGAAAAGTTTGCAATCACGCCAGAGCTAGAGTTTTTGACCGATCAATTTCTTCTCTTCAGGGTTTAGTTAGGGTACCAGTATGTGCAATTTGTATATCTCGGAATTTTGATATCGGTGACCTAAGGTCAGGTCAATTTCGCGACCTCCCCATTATAAGTCAATGGGGGAAAAATCAACTCCCTGTTTTTACCACTAAAACGGGTCGGAATGGCCCCATATACCATACATGACTTCATATACGATCAACCTTCACTACCTTGAGGTCTGTTTTGCTGTTGGGCAGCTGTGAGGTCATGTGACGTCATCAAAGGTCACCAAAGGTTTTTGGCCAATAACTCCGTACAGGAACAAGATACAGACGCGTGGATGGTCTCATTGTGTTCAGCTCGTCAAGACGCATCGAATGATATACATGATGACCTCGAGGTCACGTGACCTGAGGTCAACCTTTGACCTTGACCTTTCGAGGTCAACATATATATCATTCGATGCGGATTGACGAGAGGATCACGATGATGCCCTTAGTTTGTTCCTATCTTGACTAATTCGAAAGTTATTCGAGAAAAACTCTCTCCATATCTAGCGCCGCCATTTTGACTTTTTCGACCCCTGTGACGTCATCTTTGACCTGACCTGAAAATGACCATAGTAAAAATTGTAGATCTTGGCCGTGCGTATCCGATGCCGTTTACCGCTTGTCGCTATCTTGCTTCGTTCTCGAGATCTCAGGGGGGGGGGGCCGAATCGGCCCCCCCGCCAGTTTCTTGTCCCGGCGGAGCCCGCCAGGAATAGGGTTAATAGAAAATAGAGGCTCCATAGTTACTACTAAAAAGAGCGAAAAGAGCAAGTAATACGAAAGGACATTAAGCTACATAACGATGAATTATTTGCTTTCAGCTTTTATTTACTGCTTTATGTTTTTGGTTGGAGAAGAGATCTTGACTGAAAACAATTTAAAGAAAACAATTGAAATGGTTAGCGCTTATCACTACCTTCCTTTTCCTATAACATTTCCTGTTGGAGCCGATGAACTTCTATAAATATACAGGGAGAATAGTTAAAAGGACCGAACTTTGACGTGGGTCGTGGATAAACTAGCAAGCACGTTTTCCAATTCTAATCACCTACCAGGTGGTTCCCACATCCACTGGCCGTCCACACGACTGAAACACGTGTGCGCACTCTGTCACTTCCGCCAGATACCAGACGCCACTGCAGTCTGTGCACTAGACTGTTAGTCTGCTCACCAGACTGTTCGTCTGCTCACCAGACTGTCCTTCCGATGACCAGACTACCCATCTATGTCACAGGCAGTTTGTTTGGTCACCAGTTGTCCGTTTGTTTGACTTTCCGCTCGCTCATCTGTCTTTGTTCACCGGGTTGTCTTTGCCACCGCCATTCTTGCCATGTAGTCACCAGACTCTGCGCCTGTTCACGAGACTGTCTGTATTTCACCCGCACCCACACACGCACTCGGAGGCACGTCTGGCCCGGCGCGCGGCCCGACGCTTCCACCGACGGCGCCCACTGACCACTGCTGTCGACGGCGACGCAACCACCTCTGTCGACGAGGGCCCGTCGGTGCCGATACCGACGGCGGGCACGATCACGCGCACTCGCGATTAGGACCACGAGGACGGGCGAGGAGCCGAGTGCACATTATGGGCACGTTAATGGACACTAGAAGTAGACATACATAAACACATGCGTGCACAGTGCATGCAATTGTATATCTTATGCATACAAAGTACATAAGTACGATCGTGCCAATGCACTCGGTTAGATTATCCCCTGCTGGTTATTATAACCGACATTTTTATAGAAATACATTTCGTTGCCTACCTAGCATTGCTGAAATAACTTACACGTACAAATAAACAAATTACAAATATTATTTCAACGCAAATTTTCAGAAAACCACGCTCAAATGACTCCACCTGCAACATACGTTTAAGGATTTTAACACTTGAACGGCCACATTCAGGTCTGAATGTTTATTAAGAAGAAAAGAAAAGAAAAATGTAGGTACACATATCGTCTGTGTCACTTCGCAGGATAGCAGCTAAAACACATTAAGCACAAAAAACGCTCACATGCCAAGCAGACAGTATGTAGTGAAAAACTGGTTTAACTCTAGTCTCATGAAGAAACGTTGAGACCAACATCGACAGTGCACCGAACCGTCACAGCAATCTAGTGCCTATCTACCATGCTAGTTGCGGCCAAATCAGTATTACCTAGTTCTGTTCAATACATAGGTAGGTACGTGTTTATATCGTCGCATATTCTGCCGGCATGTTTTTACTGCGATTAATATGACAAAATGACCCTAGTAACGCCTATGTTGTCATGTGTTGGGTGTTGATCGTTATGTGTGTATAAGTCAAAGGCGAGTAAAAACCTCCATCGCCGCCATCGCTCGGCCATGTTGGCATGTTTGCACCCCGTAATAGTCGATGTCGCGATGCTGTTGCCTTCGCCTTTCAAAACGACTATAGTAGACACAACCCGTTGCCGGGGCAACGAGACATACATACGGTCATTGAATGGCGGCACTCAGTCCAAGGCGCGGTCAATACCCACGGTATAGAGAGGAGTGCAGCGGCAAGGGTGGACAGAGCGCCGCCGTGCATTAACCCTCCGGAAAATAAAGTTTATTTTCAGTTTATTCTATATTTTATTCAAAATAAAATAAAACCAGAGGTGGAGTTCTCGGGGGGGGGGGGGGGGTTAGGACCCCCCCTGAAAACGAATTACTGCTATGTAAGTCAATGGTACTGCATCCAGCCCGCCTCCATCTGCCCGGTCTGGACCCCCCCCCCCCCCCTGAAATTTTGACAGATCTCCACCCCTGAATAAAACAGTTTATTCTAATAGGTACTGTCTGGCGCCGGAAACCGGACCATGTACATACAATTTAAATCATTTTTATATTCGATTCAAAATAAAAAGTAGAAATGGTCATCAGACGTTGGAAGCTAAAAACAATTCAGTCACTGATAACAGAATTGAAACATACGAGGGGGTATCGAAAAGTTCTGATCATAACATAGAAGATATAGACCGATTTTAATGATTTTTGGTTGGTATCATATTTGGTACTTAAGAACAATGTTCCCGCAAAGAAAATCCTGAGAAGTGGTTTTATCTTATGTAGGAGAGACTTAGAAGTAAAAAAGATGAACATTGGGCCCATTGAGGACGAACCGTCATCCAACTAATGCATTTGAAACGGTATCACACTGAGAAAATGCATCAAGAACGTGAAATTAGTTTATGGCGAGGAAAGCCCATCTCATGCACTTACCGAAAATGAAGAAATTATTTTCTACTTGGTTGCATGGCCCTTGCAGGGGAGTCAAGAAGTGAGTGACTACCAGTGACTGACAAGGTGGTGACTGTGAAGGAAGTGGAGGACCTCATCCTTACAGATCGTCGTGTGACCTTTCAGATGATTGTGCAATAGAAAGGTTTCAATGCTGGCAGTGCCTGAAGATATTATCAGCGAAGAACTACAGACGATAAAGGAGTCAGCCCGCTTACAATTTCGTGTGTCTACTTTGTTCAAGAGAAAAATGCGTCTTGGCCTTTCGAAATGAAAACTAGGCCTTTTTTAGGAAATTGAAGACATCTTCGATCATTTGATGACTTGTGACGAATGCTGGGCCTATGTGCATGATCCAGAGACAAAAAGATGATCAAGAAGTTTAAGCACGGCACATTTATCCTTCTTAAAAGGCGAAGATGCAGAAACCGATATGGAAGGTCAATGCTATCAGTGTTCTGGATCTGGCGTAGGATAGTCATTACCGACTGTCTTGATGATGGTCGGATAATGATAAGCAAGCACTACTGCACACTTTTCAAGAAGTTGTGAGATGGCCTCAAGCAGAATCGCCTCAAAAAAGCCCAAGAAAGATGTTTTATCCGCACTGACAGCGTTCCCGCCCAGTCGTCCTGAGCTGCGATTGAAGAAACAACATGATGTGGACATTAAATCCTACGGCATCTAAGAAATTCGCCTGACCGGGTATTAACTGACTCTTGATTGTTACGGGAGATGAAGAATCCACAGTATGGCCGGTGATTTAAGGACAGAAATGACGTCATTGATCAGGTGGAGCAGTGATTTACGGGACAGCGCGAGGGTCCTACAATGACCGCCTGAGGCAGCTCAAGAAACGATGCAATAGGTTTGCGGTCGTGTGTGGTGACTTGTAAAGGAGTAATCAACATCATGTAAAAAAAATCAAAATTCTATCACATCTAATTCATGGTGATGATCAGAACTTTTCGATACCCCCTCGTACCTGCCAATTAGACACCTTTTGAGGCGACAAACAAGCGACCGCGAGAGTAATTCCTACTCTTGGAGAAGTCAGACCTGACTTATGCAGGTCATCCTACCAGCCGGTCCCTATAATGGTGTACCAAATTTGAAGCCAGCTGGCCCGACCTTTCTCGACTGACAGTGACCCCTGCACGTGCGCACGTGCAGTAACACCAACCATGACACGTGGGAATGCATCGCCCGTTGGGTGCCTACCCACATGCGAAGTAAAGGCGCAATCGGCCCAGCCAAGCCACGGATCACCTAATGTGATCCGTGGCCAAGCTATTCTTATGGGAAATAACTTGACACTTCGTCATTTTGCACGTTGCTCGTGCAGTGGTAGACGGTGGTCATCCACATTCCACATGCATCGTTAAGCAGTCCGTTAGTGGGTAGAAGGTAAGAAGCTACCCAACAAAAACAACTGCAAGTCAATTGGCCCGGCCATCCTTGATATAATAAACCTCTCTAAACCTTGATTCCGGCCGCTCATTTCTGCAAGCTGCTTTCCGTCAGATCCATCAAATTCCAGCTTTGTTGGTGTTTTCGTTTATGTGGCCACGTTTTTAAGTTCAATTTTAGTGGTGAATGTCACCTCACGGCACAAATGAAACCACTATTTTGTAGCTAATGCTGGATAAAGGTGCTGTAACGTGCCCATCTTGCTGGTGATGTTCATCGTGCAGTAGGCAGGCATGTTTCACTTGTTCGAGGGAGGTAAAAATACGAACGCCTCGAGCAGTAGCGCCCTCTCCATCGTTACTCTCAGTAACACTGGACGGCGCCACCGTCGCTGTGCCGGCCTCTGTGTGACCTTAGAGGCACAGCTCCCCCAGCCCCAGTGAATCAGCCAGGGTGTATCAAAACGTGCCAAGGATAGCATAACTTATGGATGTAGAAAGAAGCTCTGTATTGCAGTACGCGTGGCTTATTTCTTATTCATCGATACCATCCAAGGATTTCTAGAACGTACCTACTGAAACCAGGGTAGCGAATAGCGATGTCATAGGTAGGTACCTTAGCACAGTTCTTTTATAATGAAACAAGAGGGCAAACATTAAACATTTCCTAAAGGACTCATTAAACTTTTGCAACTTCACTCGGAATCCCCGGGTTTTGTAAAGCTAAGGTGAATATGCAATGACTCTAAATGGCAATCGACCTGCTCCTCGACATCTGACTAACCGAACTCTGGACTGTACTTCTAGCTGGCCTGTCACCTCGTATTTACAAATGTGTGTGGAGTGAGGGCCCTGCATTGCGTATAATAAATAGTTGATGTCCTCAGGTGCCACGAGGCTGGCTGAGGCTGACGGCCGACCTGACTGTCACAAACACGACGTATCAGTCATCACATCGCCGGTTAAATTGTCGTCATAATGCTGATAGGACCGAACCGGCCGACTGCAGGTGTTTGAGTGTGGCGATGTTATTGAAAGTGTAATTTTGGCCCACCAAGTCTGCTTTCTAATGCTGAGTTTTTAGTGAGTTCACACCGAACTGAATTTTTAACCCTGTTCTGGGTAAGTGCTGCAAATTGCTCAAAACACGCGTGTGCACAAAAGCGCGAAAGAAAGAGCGATGTGTGCCCAAAAGCGCGAAAGAAAGAGCGAAAGAAAAGCACATGCCTATAGGTACACATTAGCAAACCTACCAACATCCTGATGAGGGTTCAACCCTGCCAGCGCTATGGGTGGAAAGCCCTTCATATTTTGGCAGAGATAGCTCCAACGTATCCGTGATGTGCTGAAAAAAAAGATCCAATTCAATGTTCTGAAAAGTCGTATACCTAACTATTTACTATAATACTGAAGGCAAGCCAAACTGAACGTGCCTCCAGTTTATTGTGTCATGAATACCTCAGCTCGGCATTTCTTCGAAGGGTATAATCTCTTACGATAGCGATGCGCAGTCATCCGAACACAAGTCATTTGGTCTAAAAAGCTCACCTCACAATGTGGCACCCTCGAAGCATATATCTAATACCTAAACCACTGCGACACAACCGACCATTTCAGGGACGAGTTTACACATTCCAAGATATTAGCCGTTCACGACAAGATATCACGACGGCTATCTGGTACACATTTGGTTCACATTTGGTGCAGATTTGGTCGGTCAAATTAGGTTTATTGTGTTTCTTCGAAGCTATCAGTTTGGGTTGTACAGTTGCTTATACCTGATTTTTCAAGTTATCAGGCATTATTTTCGATTAAAACAATGAAATAAATTCATGATGTGAGGGTATTTGTTGAAACAGAGATTTGGTGCAGATTTGGTCAACTGTTAAATGCATTCGCCAGATAACCCGTCGTGAAAACGGCTATTATGGCCGAGTGCAGTGAATGTATATCAAAGCGAAAAGCTCAACTCAGGTCTACACGCCAAGGGACAGCAGACACGCAGGTCCCCTGTCCCATGTATGCAGTCGTACATATGGGCGCCGCTCCGTCGATGTCAGTGCGAGCCGCATAACGGACAACATATAGACTGAAGAACCTGCTGACTCCCGAGACCCATCAGTCGAGCGGCGACGGGCGACCGACTCTACGATATACCACCTGATATTCCCGATTAGTATCAACCAATCAACGTGCCAGCTACCAACTGGCATAGGCTCGCATGGGTCAGTAAAAAAAAAAAAAATGTATCATCCTGTTTCAAACCGAAGTATAGTATGAACATTTCTAACCATTACACTCTACAACGCATACATGAGCAATACTGACATCCATGGCACTCGCACGCCTCTCTTGTGTAGCATGCAGTTGGGTAAGTGTATTGAAAAAAATAACCTAGATAAACCACATTTGACTGCAAGTGGTGCACTACACACATAAACACCACTCGCTGATTCGTACTCGGTGACCATCAATCCGTTATTGAACTATCAAGTGTTCTATTATATCAGTGAAATAGACCTCGGAAGACCGTCGAGCTACCGGTGAAGTGGGGTCTCGTGATGACCATACCACTTTACTTGATGAATGAGCATGACAGTACTCATGTTGTCTGCCCATAGCAACGCATCTGACATTTTGTAAAGAGTAAAAGGATGGGTAGGTAGGTAGAAGGTATGTAAGTACATACGCATCGAGAAGTGCCCCCTGCCTGGAGCGATGGATGAAATTTTGCGAGACAGATTTACATTCTAATGGGAAGTAAATAGCTTATTATAGCGAATCTTTGTAAAATAAAGATCCTTCCCGTAGTGGCTCAAGGCGGAATATTTTGGGAAAATAGCTAGCCGTTTATGCTAGCCGCTAGGTATTCAGCACGCCCACGTCATCAGTGATATCATATTGCGATAAGTGCCAGAGAAGGTATGTAATTTTGAAACGCCAGGCTAGGTACTCGTAAGAATTCAGTTGATTATTCACTCAATCTTTTTTAGCTTGAAAATTCGAGTGCATACAATACCTAATAAGTTCAAGACTCATGCTATGGACTTTGTAGTTAATTGATGTTTCCGTGGCTATCACCATACCTCAAGTTCGGCAATCAGTATTGCCTTACATTTTTCCCTTTTCAGCTTTGTCATGTCATTGGACTCTATTCCTGTGACGGAACTGCCGTGCCCAATGTCCAAAGCCCGTGCCCAATGTCCATAGTCCGACCGAGCTGCGATCATTTAGCAAACAATCATCCAGTGTTCGGTCAGCGAGGTTCGATATAATCGAAGGCACGGCCTCATTGGCGGTCTGGGTCACGTGGTCGCCCATCAGCACACACTGGCGAGCGGTGAATGTCACCACTACTTTGAGTGACCCCGCAGGCGGGCTGACGAGCTTCTGTTCAACAACGACTTACTGTGTAATTGAACTGAGCTAGCTAGGGCCACTCCAGCCCAATTGTTTGTGGAGTTACTAGTCGATACAAATCAGACGGCAAACATCGATTACGGCTGGTCGCCCTAAAATGAGCTCTGCTTGCTCTACCTTTAGAGCAAGCGAACACATCAAAGAGAGGAGATTAGGTCTCAACGCACACGTAAAGAACAGTGAGTGAGTGAGAGAGAGAGGGAGAGGGAGAGGGAGAGGGAGAGGGAGAGGGTGAGGGAGAAAGAAAGAAAGAAAGAAAGAAAGAAAGAAAGAAAGAAAGAAAGAAAGAAAGAAAGAAAGAAAGAAAGAAAAAAAGAAAGAAAGAAAGAAAAAAGAGAGAGGGAGGGCGAGAGAGAGAGAGAGAGAGAGAGAGAGAGAGAGAGAGAGAGAGAGAGAGAGAGAGAGAGAGAGAGAGAGAGAGAGAGAGAGAGAGAGAAGCGAGGTCTACCTTTGTTTTTCATCCTGCCCGCTGATTGCTTTGTGGATTAAGCAGTATAGGTATTCTTAGGTCCCATGGTAATTCTCATCCTGTTTCAAGGGGAACGATGGGATCATGAGTCCTACCCAAGATAGTCACCAAAAGCTACAAGGCATCGTCAGAGTCATCAAAAGTCATACAAAGAGCTATCAAAGGTCATCGAGAGCTATAAAAAGTCACTGAGAACTGCCTATACGTATTAACACTCACCGATTCTCCGAGCGTCACTAAGTACAGTAGGCGTGCCGCAGACCCCTGTAGGCCTGACCACACCACACTACGCGATCGCCCGTCGCCCCCGGTCACCGTCAAACACTGATTCGCCCCCTCACCCTCCCCCGCGCTTCCATCTCAGTCCCAGGCGCCGCTTTCGCGACCGTTACGTCACTAATCGTCTGTTCGATAGCGCTATCAGAGCTGACGACGACTCTCCTCCGAGGGCCATGGCCACTTGGAGCGCCTCTTTGTACCGTTTACATGTCACTCTGCTCATCAAACGCACCGTGATGGGATAGTAGATAAGCCAAGGTCTAAGCGAGGCTTGCTGTGCCGTGATATCTGAATTTGTTGGCCGATCACGATACTCCTGGAAAAACATTTGAGGGTCGCATTCGCAAGTTCGTAAGATTACACACATTGTTGGTGTACTTAGGTAAAGCTGTACGAATACTGGACTACGTACTCAAGGTCAGTGCTAATTTCTAAATGCTTATTTAAACGGCAACGAATTTACTATACTTCATCTCAATCATGAGCATGCAGACAAAGTAACCACACGAGTATTAACACCAATATAGTTCAATCTCTTGCCTAACAAAAACCTAATTACCTCTTTATTCAACAGGAAACTCTTCCTGAGTGAGCGGTTTGCCGACTCACATGCTGCGCGTGTGACGGATCACTCACCGTCCGATCACCACACTGCTGCGCTGGTCGGCCAGCGGGACCGTCGCTGCCGTCGTGACCGCACCGCTCAGTCGATTGTTGTGGCGGCGTCGAGGCCGTCGCCGTGGCGGCGCGCGTGCGGCCGACGTCGGTAGACGCTCTGACGCTGGCACTGAGAGGTGTACGTATACCGCCACGGCGCGCGCGGCTAGAGGGCAGGGGTGCTGCATCGAGAGGTCGCCACGCGGCGAATGGCATAAAACCTTTCCACCCATGAGCTGGATTTAATGAGATATCGTTTAAAAGATATGGGTCTAAATGCTTTTGGAGCAGTGACACCTCTCGAGAGCATCCGATGGTAGAAGGGATGCAGCTACTCTACAAAAATTACCGCAAGTCAATCACTCAGGCAGTTACCGAGATATAGGCCTTCCAAAAATGCTCATTCTGTAAAACTGCTTGCACCCTTGGCTTTTCGCGTGGCCACGACGGTCACCTAGATGCATCAAGTATAGTCGACCACGGGGTCGAAGAAATGGGGCTACCCAATAAAAAAGACCGCTGATGCCAATCGGCCCAGCGGTTGCTGAGTTACATACGAGTATAAGCCTCTCAAAAGCGTTATAGGCCGGGTCGGGCAGGGCCGCTCATACTCAGATTTTTCCGTTATATTGAAAACATTTCGTTTCGCTCGCTTCGCTCGCTCCCTCGTAATAACACTCGCAATTCACGATTCATGCTTCACGATTCATGGGCCTATAAAAACCAGTAAAACGCCTTTTGGGCGAAGAACGAGCGAGCGAGATAGTGAGCCCTGCACGTGCGGAGGGGCCAGAGGGTACTTCCAACGGGGCTTGTGCAAAGCACCTTTCTAACCGGTCGCTAGCGGTGTGTCAAATTTGAATGCAATCGGCCCAGCCGTTCCTGAGATCCGGAAGCGGCATTCTGCACGTGCGCACGTGCAATCACTGCAAACGGGGTCCAAACTGACTTTTGCACGGCACCCTACTAACCGGTTCCCAACCGTGTACCAAATTTGAGCGCAATCGGCCCAGCCGTTCTCGAGATCTGGAAACGCCCCCTGCACGTGCGCACGTGCAGTAGTACCCTAACCGCAACACATGAGAATGCATTGCCTGGTGGGTGCCTACCTGTATGCCAAGTTTCAGCGAAATCACCCTAGTAATTACCGAGTTATTGAAATGGGAGCAAATCTGGCACCTCTTCTTTTTGCATTTTGCACGTGCAGTGGGGGTCACTCACATAGATCAAGAGTATCCGACCTTTGGTAGAAGGGATGCAGCTACCCTACAAAAATTACCGCAAGACAATCGCCCAAGCGGCTGCTGAGATATGAGCCTCTCAAAATCACTACTTTTGCAAAACAGCTTGAACACCCTTGACTTTTCACGTGGCACGTGCCACGACGGTCACTGAGATGTATCAAAAGTAGTTACATAATTACGGGGTAGAAGGGATGGGGCTACCCAGCAAAAAAGACCGCAGGCCAATCGGTCCTGCGGTTGCTGAGATATAAGCCTCTCAAAAGCGTTACAGGCCGGGCCGGGCCGCTCATACTGAGATTTTCCCCTTATATTGAAAAGACTTCGCTTCGCTCGCTGCGCTCGCTCGCTCGTAATGAGATGAGAAATTGGAGGTGGATTTCTATCAAAAGCGTGCGCATGAAATAATTTGTATCGTCATGTCGAAATAATTGTCACATATATCGACGCATATAATTCAAAACTGTGACGAAATAGTAAGCAAAATGACGTTAACATTTTTTGGTGGTAAGCTGAAACAAAACAGCCACGACACGGTACAGCCAAACAGCCAAGTAAAGTGTCAGCGAAACGTTTGACTTCATGATAACATTACATCAAATTACTTGTTTGTGGTCAAAAAGTGTGCTTCCGTGCAATGTCAGATTTGACGGTAAAAAATATTGTCAAGCCTGAAGAGCTGGAAACAGCCGAAACCCCAGAAAACAGTGGTAAGTGTCGCCATAAAGTTATCATAAATTTATTTGTAAAACCTTACCACAAATCCGCTAGCTGTATGTTAAAGGGAATATCCCACCTTCTAAAATGTTGTTAAAACCAGTTAAATTGTGCCCGACTTTATAGATTGGATGACCAGGAACACGGTTCTGGCATTTATTTTTCATTAAACATCTTAGGCTTCCCATATTCCAAACACAAACTTTCAAATATGTGACGTCACAGCCCAAAATTACCTCCTTCCCCAGGCCACATTACTGTCATAAAGCTGATTCTTTTTACTCTGTAGGCACCAAACAAAGTTCAGACCAAGTTTTAAGCGATTTTTCAACGAACAAACCCATTTAAATCAGAATGACTAAACGAGGTGACGTCACACTAACGGTCGCTCCATGTTGAAGATAGGGCCTTGTACAAGGCCCATTTTCAAATGAAGGGAACGAATTTCTTCAACACCAAGAGGCCGCGGGGGTTGCAACCTAGATAGATAATGGTTTCTGAACCTCGCCGCAAACTTGGCTATCTCAACTCAAACCCCATGTTAAAGGTGGGATAGTCCCTTTAATGTCAAGTTAAGGTTTCTTGATTCATGAGACAGCTATAGCTAAACCTTTTTACAGTCAAATAATATGATCAATTTCAGACCTGAACATTTTAAGTCATTATTACTCCATGCTGTCACAAGCAACAAGGAAAAACAGTTTGCCAATCAGTAGCTAATCAAAGGGTATTGGAGGTAGGTATAATAATACGTCAGCGTTCTGTACAATCTTGGGAGCAATCCATAACAATACGATATGAAACAGATTATCACCAGTCAGTTGTATTCCACTAAAATAGTCACACACTGATGCAGTTGCTTATTCTTGCCATCTTATACGTAAGCTATGCAATTTTTTACCTACCCATCCTCGTCTAGGCGTTGCTGCTCGCCAATCAGAATCAGGTATTGAGCATATGCATAACACGGCGATCTAGTATGCAACATAATTACGAAGAGTTTTACGTAAATAAAAAGCATTTCTCTCATATCAGAGCCCAGCCGCCAGTATGTCACCTCGAAGTTGCGGAAGCGTGGAACCTCTCGGACTCGAAGTTGATACAACATTAGGGATTTTTCGTAACATTTCCAAGACAAGATATTGATAGAATGATAATGATAGGACATTTCTTCGCACCCATCCATTGAACAACATATTGTCTCTTTCTTGTCTGATCAGGTCCTTTGACATACATCATTCATGCCAGATCTTGTGCCTAACTCGATAGTTGTGACCTGGGTAACGCTTTCAGCCATCCAACGTATTTTCAGTTATGTTTCTGCATTGCATGCGAGAAATGATGCTAGTTTATGTCTAGTTACGTTAAAAGGTTGCCTCGAGGTCACCGTCATTCAAAATCATGTATGTTATAATCCTTTATTTTTTAGTTGTTCGAGCAACAGGATTATCACATTCGATATCAACAGTCAGCACCTACGGACCGGTACAGTCATACATTACATATACTCATACTCATACTCATATATTTCGGAAACATCCATAAGTACATGGGTTTTCAGTTTTCCACGTCAAGCTCAAGATTAAAGTACATAAAAAATATCCAAGTACACATCCCTCAAATTTAAAACAGTACATAAAAACACGAAAAATAATGACACTGACGGTATTGCAGCTAGGCCATAAGATGCTAAACTCGAGTGTTATGTCTTGTGATCTCTTTCCGCATTCTTTTCTTAAATGCAAGGTAACTGGGCGCGCATCTCACTTGCACAGGCAGGCCGTTCCACGCTCGAGTCGCGCGACACACAAATGATCGTCTCGCAAACTCTGTTCGCAGTCGCGGTGTTTGCAGCTGTCCGTCACTGGCTGCTCTCGTGCCGCGGCTGGAGACATCGGCACGGCGCGCGACGTGACAGCGGATCGGGTCGGGTGCACTATCGCTGTGCAGCAGGTTATACATGACGTGCAGATCGCGTTCTCGTATCATTTCATCCACTTTGAGCCAGCCCAGCTCCCTGAGTGGCGAAGTTACTCGATCGCGCCGGCTCAAGCCCATGACTATACGGACACCGAAGTTGATGCATCTCTGCACGCGTCTCTGCTCAGTGACCGTGCTGCTCCCCCACACAGACACACAGTACCTGATAAGAGGGAACACAAGTGACTCTACAAGCAGCCGCCTTGTTTCGCGCGGCATGCGACGTCGTATCCGGGCCAGTCCGATCAGCACGCCATAGCACCGCCGTAGGATACTCGATATGTGCTTGTCCCAGGTCAGCGCAGTGTCCACGGTGACGCCCAGAATTTTGACATGTTGAACAGGAGAGATGTCGGTGTTTCCAAAACGGATGTGGAAGTCTTGGTCAGTGTTCAAACGCCGAGATTTGAGAGTCATCATCTCTGTTTTTGAGGGATTTATTTTTAGCCTGTTTTGGGTGAACCAGTCCAGTGTGACCGAAAGGTTGCTTTCTACGCGTTTCTTTAAGTCTGAGAGATTTTGTGGAGTGTCTGAATCTAGGAACTGTGCGTCATCCGCATACATCACTGTTTTACCGTGGGGCACGTGCTGTGGCAAATCGTTCGTGTAGAGCAGGTAAAGAATCGGGCCCAAAATAGACCCCTGTACGACTCCGTGCGTCACGGGCAGCTCGCTTGATCCGCCCCTGACCGACTGAGTCCGGTCGCCAAGCCAGGCACGGAACCAGCGCTGGTCGATCCCATACCACCCCAGCTTCTCCAGGAGACGGCCATGCTCGACACTGTCAAAGGCCTTTGAGGTGTCAGCTGTGACGAGTGACGTCACGCGTCCACCATCGATATTGTTCGTGACGTAAGTGACAGTATCGAGCAGGGCCGCCTCGGTGGAGAGACCGGGGCGGAAACCATATTGTTCGGGGCACAAAATACAATGGCTAATGAGATACTCCATGAGCTGTGAGCACACAACACGTTCACAAAGCTTCGCCATCACAGACAATATCGAGATGGGTCGATAATTGTTCGGTTCATGCACGTCACCACCCTTGTGCAGTGGAACAACGACGGCGGTCTGCCATGATGGCGGTAGCTCGCAACGCACGATGGAGCTGTTGATCACATTCAAGATGTGTGGCCCGACAACACTGAACGTCATTCGGAGCATGCTGATGGTTACACCGTCAGCTCCACTCGCTTTGGATGACCCCATGCGCTGCAGGGCCGCGGAGAGCTCGGGCAGGGTCGCCGGCCGCGGGGCGAACGCTCCGCTGCAGACTCGTGGCGGCCGCGGGTGGAGCCTCTCCCCGGTGTCCGACGCCGCCAGCCCGTCCGCCACAGTGGAGCCGATGGTCGCGAAATGTTGGTTCAGTCGGTCGTACCACGCTGCATGTTGAACCAACGGGCCATCAACTTTCGGTTCTGGTTTTTTACTCGAGATAAGGTGTCGGCGGATGTCGCGCCAGGTGGCAGATTTAGAGCGCCTGAATGACGAGAGGAAGTACTCGGAGCAAGCGCGGTACTGGGCCGATTTCACTGCGTTCCGACAGAGCCGAAAATCGCGCTCCGTCTCGTCACAGGGCGTCCGCTCCTTGTCCTCCCGTGCTCTGTCTCGTGCCTCCAAGGCCTCTTTCACTCCATCGTCATAAAGCCACGGCTGGGACTTGTGGCGCAACTTCAGCTGTTTGAGCGGCATATGACGGTCGATTATCGGTCTCCAGATTGCCATCCACGCGGACCACTTATCAGCCGTGCTGTCAGCCTGATAGAGAGCGGACCAATCCGCGACGAGCAGCTCTAGACAGAGCGCGTCCTGGTTAAGGTCCCTCGTGGAGCGCACGGTGATTGTCGTCGGCTGTTCACGGGTCTTCACGCCGGCGACAGATGCGGTGATCAGATCGTGGTCACTTATGTTGCACTTGACCACGCGTGCATCCGTGGCGAGGTCAGGATGGCTTGTTATGATGTGGTCAATCAGGGTCGGGTTCGGTCCGGGGCGATATTATGTGTAAATATCATCCAAGCGTATCCGAGGTCACCTTAGCCGAGGTAAACCTTGATCTTGACCTTTAAAAACGAGAAAATTTTATCATTCGAAGCTAAGGCACAAACAAGACGTGTTGGTACCATTATTTTGTTAATCATTTTTCGGAAGTTACTCGCGAAAGCAAAAACTGAAATTTGGGAGGTCATTGACCAGATCTGTAAGGTACCACCCTTGGTGCCACCACGGAATAGAGTTTACGGCAGATGTCATAGACTTATATTCCGTGGTACCACTGAACCAGTTACCAAAGTTTTGGTCAAAACAGAGTTTTTAATTCAAACATAGTTGCCGGGCGTTCCAGTCTAAGTATAAAAAACTTTAAACTCAAGCAACTTATTTATTTATTTTATTTATCCGCATGACCACCAACAGGGAGCACCCCACTAATAGGTGAATTCAATGGTCAATTGTAAGTCAATGAATATTCCCTTGCATTCCCTTCCGATCATAGTGAAAAACTGTCCAATAAACTGGCCTTTGGGCCTTGGCACCGAGCCCTAATGAGCAATATATAGCACAATAAGTACTGGGTATAGTCCTATAGGTAGTAGCACCCTAAAACTACTCATGTTCGACCGCTCAGCTTATCTCAAAGCAATGCAAACACTTCTCTTACTATAACTGTTATAGTTCCAGGTAAAGCGAACAGCAGACGTTTATGCAACTACATTCTCAAGAAGACGCCACGTTCTATGGCAATCATGGCTTGCTTCGTGGGCTGCTGTTACTTCCTGGTGGTGTCAGCGAACCGACTCAATGCTGGTGTCATATTACAGGCAAGTTTATCTTTTTTCATCTCAACACGTAACTAAAGCACTTTCGGCATAGTATACTTATCGAAAGAGCGAGCTCATACGAGTTTATGGTTTAACGTAAAAATATCAGCATAAGTACCAGGCCCAACCAGGCCCGGCCCGACCCGGCCCAGTCCATCTTCACTAGCGCACGTGCAGGACTCACCCTCGCGCTCGCTCGTTTATCGCCCCCCCCCCCAAAGACGTTCTACTGGTGGTAATCGTGTCGTGAAGAATTGAGCATTAGCTCGGCAGCCGCTGGACCTCCGCGCCACTGCACCCGCCAGCCGCTGGGGGGGGGGGGGGGCATAGCTAGCCAAAGTTGTTTCCAAATTTGGTGTCGATTCCATTTGAAATGACGTCACAGTGACGTCAGAAGTCGAACCATGGATTGGAGTTTCTTAGTTTCCCCACGATATATTCGATATATTGGACCAAATATATTTATATAGGACCGAAAACTGGTAAGGAAGTAGTTTAACCCGCGCCCCACTGGGGGAAGGGCTATTCACAGCCCCCCTCCCGTTTTTCTGCAATAACTTCTAAACCGCTTGACGTATCAGCGCCAAACTTTCAGTACCTTCGGCTACATCAATTTGACACCTTGTGTCAAAATTTGAACTTCGTATCTATCATAGGTCGGCCAGAAATGACGTCAGAGTGACGTCATGTCCGGCCGATTTCGACGCAAAACATTGAACCACTGAAATCCCTCCCAAGAGCTCAGTTTTTAAGCTAGATCCAATTTCTTTGCATGAAAAGACTCAGAATGGACTGCGCTATCAAACTGCTATCTCGGATTTTCTAAATTTTGATAATTATATGTATTAAAATTCAAAATGTGTATTTTTATCTTTTTTCAAAAAGTTTTTGACTTTTCAAAAAACAAACTGGAATATTTATGATAGAACACATGCTTATGACCTACTCAAGCAAGTTTTAGCCAGATATCTGTAAAAATGGCCAAGTTATACGCATTATAGCAAAAATTTCACAATTTTAAATTTTGCAAATCAATTTTTCAGTACAAACTTAAAATCATACACCAATATAAATGGCACCATCGTGTTCCTGAGCTCAAACTGCATCCGATAGACATGTTTTTTTTTTTTGTTGAAAAATTTCAACTTTTAAAATTTGACCTTTCTTGACCTGAAAGTGACCTGACATCAGCTAAATTCATGAAAATGGCCTCAAATGACACAGGCGACACCGAATTCGAAATCTATGGCCTAAATGGACCATAAAACATGTGTCACGTGACCGACTTATGATATAAGATTTCCGTGACCTGTGATGACCTGACCCTGACCTGAAAATCAAAGTACAAGTTGGTACCCTCAAGGTATCTTAAAGGAAAAGTGCCACCTTCGTGAAATATGAAGATATCGTTGCTTTTCATTTTGACATTATTATTTTTCATGTTCTTTTTAAATCTGGTGCCAGAAGTGCATAATTCGCAAAAAAAAGTATGTCAAACTAGTTAACATATTGGTACTATGTTTGTACTCTCTACCGCACCTTCTGCATGATGTCATAGCGATGACATCACACTCAAGCCAATCAGCCTTCAGAGGACAGTCTCGTCGGCTTGTGTCAGATTAGCTGATTGGTTAAAGCTGAGCTGATTGGAGCTGATTGGTTAAAAACCAAAGCCTCGCCGCGGGTGGCTGTATTACAGGATAAGAACGCATTCCTGGGATAAGGACGCATTCCTGGCATATTTTCTTTTAAAATTGCCGATACCTACAAATGGAGGCCGAAATCGGCCGCAATGTGGGACACTCGGGGTTTTCGGACACGGGCTACAAGATGGCCATCTCAGTTTCAAACCCCATGTTAAAGGTGACCCTTTTCCTTTAAACATCTGTTCACGAGTGTGTAAACAAAAAACAGCCTGATCTGACTTGTAAGACGGCAGCCAGAGCCCAAAATGTGAACAAGCCAAACATCGATAATTTTTACATCGACCTGACCTGTGACCTCATTTACCGTCGCGTTTCATGCTCAGTGACATTAGAAACAAACGACAACACTTTATGACGTCATTGTGACATCATCTTGCTACAACCACCAAACTTTTCTCAAATGTTGCCATAGGTATTCATTTGAAGCTATACCAAATTTCTTGTTCATATCTTATCGGTTTCGGAGATATCACACAAAACGTAAAGGGATGCTTTATGTCCCTTTACGCTGGGGGGGGGGGCAACTTTATGCCCCCCCCCCCACTGGCGGATCCAGGGGGCGGCAGGGGCTAAAGCCCCCCATTCGAAACTCGACAGGGGCGGCATATAAATTAGCCCCCCCCCCCCCAATGCACCGGGGTTGGTCATTAAAATGATTGATTGCTGGTAAGTTCCAGCATTCGCTAGTGAAGTTCCTTAAGAAATTCCTTTCCACTGTTAAGTTGGTAGCGATTTGGCAGTTATTCAGGGATGGAAAAGTGGCGCCCAAGTTACTTTCAGCGTCGGAGATTTATCCTTGGTAAAGTTTTTTGGGGACACCCTGTACAATTGTGACAGATTGCAGGATGTAAAACGACCATCGACGCAAATGCAAATGTCAGTAAAATTGGAAGTGGGAAATAGCTCTTAAAAATGGGGATGAGAGTGCAAAATAATTTTCATTTGGATGTCAGTTCGCACCCAAATCGACAAATTTTGGGATACTGCAGTGTGACCTAGACTGGAAGGTCAACCAATAACCAAGAACCCTAAAATCGGGTACCATCGGCTTCCTCTCGCTACTCACGGGCGACACGCTTGTTTTTTCAGCGAAGCTCTAGCTTGATCAGGGGCCGAACGGCAGGGTGTCCAACCGACACCTCCCGGCCCCCGAAGGCTGCGCCAAGCACCGACCCGGAGTGGGCTAACTGGTCAACAGAAGCAATTTGAATGTTTTTAAAGTAATATAAAGGCAAGGGTCGGGTGGACTACCATTTCAATTTTTTTTTTGTTAAAAAAAATATCGTTTCAGGGCTGTGACGAAAAATAAGTGGCCTAAGTCCAATGAGAAAACAGGATTTTGGGGTACCTTAGGTTTGGCTCCTGGCATGAGTTCCCCCCCCAAAAAAAAAACGCAGGTCTGGATCCGCCAGTGCCCCCCCCCCCTCCCCCCCAGCGGCTCGTGGGTTAATAGCCACGGCGATTCTGAACGGTAATGGGCGAACTTCATATCTTAGTGCGAATTACGAGCATTAGAACGAAAGGCCGAGACATTTGCATCAAACAATTTAACCAGCGCCAGGCCGGGGGAAGGCGTCTGAACACCCCCCCCCCCCCCTCCCGACTTAACATCCTTCATCAACCACGCCACGCGATGTGTGGATCGCTCATGATTACGGAGCGAGCGAAGCGAGCGTAGTCTTTCCTAAGATTAACGGAAATTTCTCCGGCCGTGGTCTGGTCACGCTTTTGCGAGGCTTATATCTCAGCAACCACTTGACCGATTTACACGCGGCAATTTTTGTAGGGTAGCTTCATTCCTTCTACCAAGTATTGGACTATTCCCGATGCATGCGGGTGACCCCTAATGCACGTGCCACGTGCAAAACGAAGAGGTGTCCGTTTTGTAATTGTTGCAATATCTCGGTAACTACTTGGCCGATTGCGCTGAAAGTTGGCATGTACAGTCACCAGCACTTGCTACCCATCACCCCCGGACGGCGGGGGAGCAAGCTACCACCGCCCTTGCGAGACTAGCGCCGCTATGCGCCAAGAAGTGGAAACACCACGTGACTGAGGCCACGTGAGGGCAGGGTCACGTGATGGAGGGGCGGAGCATAGCAGCTTTTGCGCCCGACACTAACTGAAATGCGGCGCTGTGATTGGGCGCCTTAGCATGAATGAAGCCCCGGCGCCAGAATCAGCCGTTCGCCTTATATGGAAGGTTAGCCTGTGCGTTTCACCGTTCTGTGTTGGTTTGAGAGCCACGGCACCATACGAATTGTGAGCCCCTTTGAACGGGTCACCGCCCGAGGCACTGAGGCGACGGCTGTGCGGGCTGTGCCGGGCAAAACCTAGCCTGGTGGGAGAGGTGGGCCAGGGAAAGTGCGATCGACCAGCCACACTGGAACGTGGATTGGTAGGTATTATCTAACCGCGACAAACGATGTCAGCAGCCTCTTCTCGTTGACACAAAAAGTTTGACAGACAACGTTGGCAGTGCCCAATCAAAAGCTACTAAACGATTCAGTTAAGAATTTGGCGAGGTAACCAGACCCAATAAAAAGTTTTTAATTCGATTTTGATTGACAAATGACACACAAGCCCGCTGTGATGGACCAAAAAAGGAGCTGAGCAGTTCATACAACTTCTAAAAAGCTCAACGGTAAAAATTTTAAAGTCAAATGTTAAAATTCAGCCTGCATGTTTAAACTCGGGTCCGGCGCTGGCAGCAAGCTTATATTGCCACTTGCAATTCCACTACGTTGTAATATAACCAAGAGTTATGTGAGAGCAACAACTGAAAGCCTCGAGCCCCGTTGGGGGGGGGGGAGGGGGCGCGAAACAGCCCCCTCTCCTTTTCAGTCGATATCTCCTAAAGTATAGCGTAGGTCGCCACCAAACTTTCAAGACCCCTCCGGGCATCATTTTTACACCTTGTGACCAAATTTTTCCAGAGCTCTTATAAAAGGTTAGTCACAAATGACGTCAGAGTGACGTCATGTTCTGTCATTTTCGACCCAATAAAAGGTTTAGCGGGAAGAGCTGTCACGCTTACAGTTTTGAAGATAACAAAAATATTCAAGATAGAAAAGATGTAAAATAAACAGCACCACAAAACTGCTAACTCTGATTTCTAAACAAAAATTTAGTTCGACCATCAAAACTATAGAAGTATAACACCCCGAAAATACCAACAACATTCAAAATTAAAGCTGGAATATACAGGGCAAGGCATACAGGGTGATTCATAGCCATGTGACCTATTTAGTTGATCCCTCTTGAGAAGAGGATTGCATATTTCCGCGTGAAATTTCACGTGCTATAGAAAATTTTATGAAGTTTTGTTCTATCTTGCCGTCACAGAACACACAGAGCAAGCCAAAGACCACCATTGGATTTCCCGTGATGAGCTGCATCGAATAGATAGGGGAGAGTGGGGAAAGATGCCCAGGGTTTTACTATGTCAGATTTTATTCGAAAATGACGATCGGAAAGCAAAAACTTGGAGTTTCAACGGAAGCCGACATCATTTTTCTCCAAAAATATCACACTTTCGTGCCTGAAATATGATAACTTTTTTTGCTATTAAGCATTTCCCTGAAGAAGTGAAAGGGGGCATCTTACCCCACAGGGTGGGAAAGACGCCCCCTGGCGTTGGGTAAGATGCCCCCTGCACTATAAGTGACATAAATGGGCACGTGAATCGCCTGAACGAATCAGCAGTCCCTTCGAGCCTGCAGTAGACACCAAACGTCATCGTAAGGGCCCTCAAAAGTAGTCGTAAGGGGCTTCAGAGGTCATCGTTAGGGCCATCATAGTCCAGCGCGGCCAAACAAGCCTCCGTGGTGGCATTCAGAGACCACTGTGGGGCCCTTGTAAGTCTTCATGATGCTTGAGGGCCCTCGAGCCCATCGTGTGGACCCCAGATGCCAGCGCGGCCCGTGGAGCCAACGTGGGAGCCCTCAAAGGATGTCGTGAGGGGCCCACAGAGGCCGTCGTGAGGGCTCTCAGAGTCAGATGCCGCCCAAAAAGTCGTTGTATGGGCCGAGAGACCGGCATGGGGAGCACCCGACCGTACTGGACTCTCAATAGTCCCAGATCGGCTTTTGTCTCTAATCACAAGTATGTAATACCTAAATGATTTGAGGGGATGCTTGAAGGACAGCCTACGAATTTAGGGGGGCGTCTTTCCCCATCAGGACAGGGGGCATCTTACCCCAAGGTACCGAAGTAACATTAAATCAGTGCAATTTGTTAGCCATAAAACTACACCCTGAAATAAACTGTTTGGGACACAGTACACGCATGTTAATGTATCACGACTATAGCAAGGGACGCAAAAATTATCTACCTTCTTTGATATTTACAATGTTTTGACACCAAAATATTTTTTGAAAGCAGCAAATAAAAAACATGCAATCACCAGCCAGCCGTTGCCCAACTGAGCTTCGCAAATTTTTGTGCAGTAAACAAGGCAGGCTTCCGCTTTACGCTAAGAACATTAATTTCCAGGTTCGATTCTTTGTTTCGCCGCTAGAGGGGGTGGGGCGTCTTTCCCACCCTGGGCATCTTACCCCACTCTCCCCTACCCCTTTATGCAAAATATAAACTCTGAAATTTAACCTTTTTTTACCTGACCTTGACCTGACCTCCACCAGAACGCAATCTAAACCGGCCCCAATGGCCGTCTAGCCCACAACATTGAATTTTATTGATCATAAAACATGCATCACGTGACCCTAGCAATTAGCATAGTTGGGTTCATATTGTGACCCTTAGTGACCTGGCCTATGTGACCTGACCTGGCATCAGTGACTTCTTTAGGCAACATATGTATTGGGCAACCACGCTCCATCGATTTTTTCGATAACATGCCTTTTATTTGATGTGTTAACTGACTGTAACGCATTCCTTAGACTAAATCGGTGAAAAAATGCAACATTTGACCTGACCTGTGACATCATGGGTTGCACCTAGGTCAACGAAACCTGGTAACAAGGTAGTTCCCTGGTGGGGCTATCGAACGTTCTTCGAATTTTCAAAATCGGTCGGAAACTTTCCGAGACCTCAGGTGGAGGGCGAAACGGCTGCACCACCCCATCAGGTGGTAGGGTCCGCCAATAACACAACGGGGCGCGAATTATTTACTCATTCATACAGTGTCATCTATTTTGAGAACACCTTTCTCACGCCCTGACATGGTCCTCTCGTAATAGATCGAGATGAGGAGAGTGTTTTCACGCCTCCTTATGCACGGCTCTAGTGTCATTGAGCTATCAACTGTCAGCGGTTCTCGGACAATGAAGGAAGGCTTTTGGTCGTTTTTGGGTAAGGTCTTGGGTCAGATCATTTCAGTGGCGGATCCAGAGGGGGGGCATGGGGGCCATTCTCCCCCCCCCTTGGGTCTCCTGGGGCCCATCACGGATTTTTTTTTTTAATTTATCACGGAGGTCACCGACGGGAGCTTTAACCCAGAGGTCTCCTAAGGGGGCACCATCCAGGTCTATCGGAATGGGTACCGTTTTCGGGGTCTCCCGGAGGCCCATTTCTGTCCCTCGCCTCAGGTTTTTTAGTTAATTTTAGTTTTTAGTTTTTAGTTTAATATTGTCCATTTATTTCCATCCCGAGGTTCGCGGGGCACCATCCCGAGGTTTCCGGCGGCACCATCGCGAGGTCTGGGGGCACCATCTCGAAGTCTCCGGGGGCACCATTCCAAGTTTCCAGTGGCACTTTTCCGAAATCCGAGGTCTGAAGGAGCACTCTCCCCGGGTCTGAGGGGGCACCATCTCGAAGTCTCAGGGGCACCATCCCAAGGTCTCAGGGGCACCATCCCGAGGTTTCAAGGGCACCATCCCGAGGTCTCAGGGGCCGTTTGATCCGCGCCGTCCTGGGGGGAGTTTTTACGCCCCCCCCTAGGTTTTTCGCGAATATCTAAAAAACGGCGACGCGTAGCGCCGCTGTTCTAGATACACCCGCTCCGACATCTTTTTCGCACATGCTATGAAAATTTCAGATCCCGGTCATTCAAGGTCAGGTCACCAGGTAACGTTAAGTGACCTTACCTCAGAAAAAGTTAGAAAGCTCGCTGTGGCTACACCGACTGAGCGATCACTTTTAAACTTTCTGTACTTGCTTAGGGTAACAGTATGTATAAAATGGATATCTCGGATTTTTTTCTATATCTGTGAGTTGTGACCTAAGGTCAGTTCAATTTTACGACTGCTCCATATAAATCAATGGGAGAAAATTGAAATGAGCCTCTTTTGGCCGAATGTCGTTCTACACCCTCTCAAACATCGGTTCATATGTAAACATGACACTCTGAATCGGGAAATTGCACCTGTGCCCCCTTTGAGTGCCCATGAGGTCAGCTCAGGTCATGAAAGGTCTTCAGCAGTTTTTTATTATAACTTTTGATTTGACAGAGACGTGCTAGAGCGGTGAAAACACGGTTTAGTGAAAACTAAACCGTTGATCTGAGGTCAAATTTGAAGTCAATCAGAGCGGTGCCCTCTGGGGGCTAAACCGTTGATCTGATTTTTTTTTTACCCAACGAACTCTTGTGGAGTAAGTCCGATTTCATTTTAATTTTCCGTTGATCTGAGGTCAAATTTGAGGATATGTTGGCGAAAGAGCGTTAAAAGAGCTATCGAATGCCGGCTTTTCCACGGCGCTGTAGCTCTATTGGTTCCAGAGTTAGTCGTCGGGTGTTTAAAATCGTTGAAATCGACAAAATTTGACCTTTGATGGACTCTGGTGACCTGACCTTTGCCCTGACCTTAAAATGACCGAGTGTTTTCCTTCTTATTTTTGACGCTCTTTCGATTGCCGCTTACCGCGTGTCGCAACGTGGCCCAGGAGCTGAGTTAGACGGAGGGGCGTGAAACACCCCCCCCCCCCTCAGCACTCGACGGAAAGTTCATGCTATCAACACGGCTCGGGTGAATTGTTATTTTAGCTAGCTCCTGTTGTAAGCTGTGGAGTCGTGGAGCTGATCTTGAAGGAACTGGGCCTAACATTTTCATAGCAAACGTAAAAAAAAATGTTTAATAGGTGATGCAAAAAATAGCATCTCTTTTATGAAATACTTGCGAAACCCTCAACATCATCCCCATTAGTGCCGAGCTGCCAACGACGACCATAAAAACGTCCCCATCCCGTCAGCGTTTGTTTATCATAAGGATGCTAAGATTTAATTTCCAATCCGAAGCTGAAATGATGGAAAGCAAATTTACATTTTACATACGAAACAAGCTGATACATTTAAATATTTTCTCTCTCGCTCCCCCTCACTGATTTACCCATTACCCTCTCTCTCTCTCTCATTTCACCCTCCCTGGTTTTCCTTTTCTGTCTCTGTTTTCTCTCCTCCCGTCCTTATCCCTTCCCTCCAGTCTTTCTTCTTTCTCTCTCTCTCTCTCTCTCTCTCTCTCTCTCTCTCTCTCTCTCTCTCTCTCTCTCTCTCTCTCTCTCTCTCTCTCTCTCCTCTCTCTCTCTCTCTCTCTCTCTCTCTCTCTCTCTCTCTCTCTCTCTCTCTCTTTCTCTCTCTCTCTCTCTCTCCCTCTCTCTCTCCCTCTCCCTCTCTCTCTCCTCTCTCTCTCTTTCTCTCTCTCTCTTTTCTCACAATATTCTCGACTGCCACAGCGCTGTAGAACTTGTTTCCAGACAGGTCCAGGCGCTCCCCACTCCGCAGGCCCCAACCCACACGGCCCAACCACCCAAACACCCTCCGGCGGATGACCTCTGACCTCGGCGACCTGACCCCAGCCGACCGATCGCGTCCCTCTCCACGCCTCCGCCCCGCTTCCCCCACTACAACTGCGTAGTAATTGTAGCGTGTGCAAAGGTCACGTGACATTATTTACTTCTGCGGTTTGTTCGGCTGACAAGAGATGGCACTAGTGGTCTGTGGATCAGAGGCGGGGCTAGGTTCTACGACTTCTTGGGGCAACTTTAGGGCAGAAAAGACGTTTTTTTTGGCTCCTCATCTCAAAATGCTTCGAACATACAAAAACAAGTTAGATATTCGAAAATCGGAGGACCAAACCGATCGTTTGACGTATCTTGCTCGACTGAGAATTGATCGGTCTTCAAACTACTGAGCAAAAACGAGGTGATTAGTAGCAAGTGCTGGTGACTGTACGTAGGCACCCACTAGGCACTGCATATCCATGTACCCCAGAGTTGGGGCGCTGCTGCACGTGCGCACGTGCAGGGGTTGTTTCCAGATCTCGAGAACGGCTCCACCGATTGCGCTCAAATTTGGTACACAGTTAGGGACCGGTTAGTAGGGTGCCGTGCGCAAGTCAGTTGGGACCCATTTTGCACGTGCGCACGTGCAGGGTGCCGCTTCCAGATCTCGAGAACGGCTGGGCCGATTGTGCCCAAATTTGGCACATCGCTAGAGACCAGTTAGTAGGGTGCCGTGCACAAGTCAGTTGGAGGTACCCCCTCGCAATTTCGCACGTGCAAGGCCCACCCTCTCGCTCGCTCCGTTAGTCGCCCCAAAAGGCGTTATACTGGTTGTAAATACATAAAGACATATGCATTATCATTTATCCGAATGTTGAATCTATTATCTCAATGGATCTCAAGGCAAATCATGGGGTAGGATCTCCGATCTCATCTGAGCCCGCTTGAAAATTATATCCTGTATCTACAGTCTAATAGGACTTGGCGATAAACTCAGGGAATATATATAACTGACCGGGCCGACGAAATTATTTGGAAACGAGGTTTGCAAAATTGACGGAGGCCCGAGTGCGAAGCACGAGGGCCGGAGTCAAATTTTGCAAGCCGAGTTTCCAAATAAGTTCGTACGACGGTACGACTGAGGTCAGTAAGATTTTTCCTACATGCCGCATACATGCTAAGTAGTTTTGACAGGTTTTGGTTTGGGTTTTGGTGACACTTTTATACAATTGTTTTGTCCATAATTTCCTAACAGTGATTGCGCTACTGCTGTGGATACAGCTTTAAAGGAAATTTATAGAAGAAAATGCATCAAAATACCTTGCTTCAAAAAGAATCGCGTCTGAAAATATCAACTCAGAATGGCACAACAACTGGATATCCAAGGAACATAATGCATGAATAATTTACCACGACATAAGAACAAGAAGAAGGTATAATATTCCTAGTGATTAAACGTGAATTTTCCAGTGCTCTTGCAAGAATCTTTTCTTTATTTATGTAATCGTACTTTGTTGATGCCCATGGCTAAACTTTCGTGAAATGCATTATATTTTCCATATTTTACATGTTTGTTTCGAGGAAAGGACTACAACTGTCAAATAATAACGCAATAACTTAGGCCCAAGGTATCAGTGGACATATCAAAGATAAGACAACAAGCGATAACAGATTTAGATTTTAGGCGCATATCTTACCATAATTTCGGCTTTGTAACCAATACAAAATATTTCAAAACCCTTGATAAGCAGAGCTGATATTTTTTACCAAAAAATGAGAGAGAGAGAGAGAGAGAGAGAGAGAGAGAGAGAGAGAGAGAGAGAGAGAGAGAGAGAGAGAGAGAGAGAGAGAGAGAGAGAGAGAGAGAGAGAGAGAGAGAGATAACTGTATTTGACAGACTCGAGGTCCAGTACCAGTCACATCACATCAAAATTGTACCACTGTACAGGGCAGAGCACCACGCTCTCCGAATCGATGAATAACATGCCAGATCACTTTCATATAGGGAGGATACGATTCGGTTGTCCGTCTGGCTCAGGCGAGTCATGAATCCATAGACGGCCTTTCGATACATCGCCATAAAGTTATCGATTCTTTCATTCACAAACATGTCGGACGCACTACAGAAACGATGATAACCAAAGAACATTCTAGCTGCATTGTTGAAACAAACAGTAAATTTCCTTGACACAGAAGAGCGATAAGAATGCCACAGATGCACACCATGTACATTAGAACAATACGTAGAGTATAAGTACCGTTTCACATTATATGAGCACATTGCAAATTTCCTGATCAGGGAGTTTGCCCGACAACAAAGAAGACGATACTGATATTGGATTTCCAGATCATCAGTTTTCTTGGGGCTGCTGGTGATATGGAAGCCAAGATATTTGTACTGATCAACATAAGCTAGAACATTTCCACACAGCACAATATCAGGCAGGATCATATTTCGAAACAGTGGAGGCAGAATCGACACACACACTGATTTCTTGGTATTGAACACAATATCATGATTCCCTGCATAGTCAGCACAAATGTCAACCATTTTTTGCAGACCCTGTGGCGTAGGGGATAGGAGCACCATGTCATCCGCATAATATAGGTGGTTTATACTCCCCAGATAATGACATCCTACACCACTCAGGTCCAATTTTTCTGACAGCTGGTCGGTATAAGCATTAAACAGGTACGGAGAGAGTATCCCGCCTTGCCTTACGCCATTCGTCACAGAGAACTCCTCAGAGAGGGTTTTACCCCAAAGCACATGATACCTCTGTGAGTCTCGCCACCGAACGAGGAGCCTTAAGTACTGTCTCCACGTGTAAACATTTTCGGTTTTTACGCGTTTTAGCAAACGAGAGTTTTGCGCTTTTTTCGCTTTTTAACAGACGCTTTTGCGAGTTTTGCGAGTTTTTCGCTTTTACGGTTTTAGTTTGTCAGTCTTTCAGAACAATTACAATTTCAGAACAATTTCAATTTCAGAGAAAGAACATCTTTCTCCGCCCTTCGTGCGCTGTATGCCGTGGCCCTCTTGTCCCACAGGGCAGGTATAGGTATCTGGCGCACGGCTTCTATTAACCCCTCGATTTTCGCTGTAAAGATAGTTATAGGGGTATCATCACGTTACCCTATTGTTATCACCGCTATGACATCAGTTAATTATCAATTATCAGAAATGATCTGATATCGTAATATCTGTTATCCATAGACTCACTATGTAATTATTTGACATCCACATCGTCGAAATACCAACAGAAGTTATTGCTATGGTTGTATGAGTACTTGCCATGATCATTAGCTTAATCAACTTGCGTTTCCTCGCTTTACACACTTTCCATTGCATCCATTTCACCGTAAAATGGTATTAATAGCAGAAGGATTACCTTCTTAGCCTTGTCAAAAACCGGAAAACTTTCATTCGATCCAAATGTTTGGATAAAATCGCGCGTTTTTACAAATGAGTTTTGCGTTTTTTAAAGGTTTTACGAGTTTTGCATGACACTTGGCATGACACAACCTGACGCGTTTTACGAGTTTTGCAGTTTTTTGATTTTATGAAGCCACGCGTTTTTCGATTTTTGACTAATCTTCCGCCGTGGAGATGGCACCGTGTAATTTAATGGTACAGATCAACGCCGGATCATGAAAAACTCGCAAAACATCAAAAAAGCGTTAAAACGTCATTAAAAACGCGCAAAACATGTACCGTGGAGAACGACCTTTACAACGCTATTATCCATTCCCCTACTCAACAGCTTATCAAATAGAGTCCAATGGTTCACGCGATCAAACGCCTTTCTAGCGTCCAGAAAACAGACAAAGACTGCACTCCTATTGCGCAAATAGTGGTCCACAATTTCTTTTAACGCATACACAGCCATATCGGTGGAGTGGCCCTCCTTAAATCCAAACTGATGATCGCTAGTGAGAAGACTTGCTTTACATCGAGTGAGTATGACCCGCTCCAGTATTTTAGAGCTCACCGTGGCCAAAGCTATTGGCCTATAGTTATCCTTATCAGTCAATTTGCCTGTCCGATCTTTCACAATAGGGCGAAGTATCACCTTCGACAAAGAAGGAGGCAAGACGCCATGTCTCACCATCATCGAGAAACATAACGATAGATGCGTAGCACATGGAACACCCGCAAACTTAAAATGTTCAGCAGATAGACTGTCACAACCTGGAGAGCGACCTGACGACAGCTCATGGATCGATTCTAAAACCTTAGGAACCGAGAACATATCAGCACCTTCACCATCATTACGAAGCTGATTCAGAACACCTTCTTTACAGTCATCGCCATCAACACTATTCAGAATATCAGCAAAGTGATCCTTCCACATGTTCGCTATATTTTTCTCTCCACTGACGCTTCCAATAGACTGGGCCAGTGGCGGATCAGCGTTAAGCTTACGAACTTCTTTCCAAAAAGTTGCTAAGTCGCGCGGGTTTTTAGCAAATTTATGAGCTAGTGATTTTGCTCGCAGCTCTTTCTCATTCTTAAGACAAAAACGAAGCGCATACTTGAATTGTGACCTAGCCATTCGCAACTGGCTGTAGATGTAGCCCTGACGGGGCTTTCCAACCAGGGACCAAAGGGAGTAAACATCACCGAACAAGGTGTGTTTCTCCTCCACAAACTCGGTCCAACCTGGGATTGTTCGCTTACAGCTACCATGCGCTCGTTTGGCCACAGTAGTAAGAGTAGCACTCTTAATAGCATCAATTATCGCTTCATAATAACTATTGATAGCCTCTCTGTGGGCTACACTACAGTCAGTGGCAGCACAGAATATAGCCTCAAACGGTACGTCAATATTAGACAATTGCTCCCTCGCAGCCATAGCAAAGTTGTTCAGACCAAGTTCGTCAACAGAAGACCAATCAACTACCCACCTAGGATCAGATTCAGCAGCCTCGTGTGAATCCGGGATAGGATCGGTGGTCATGATTTCCAGATCACAACACACTGGGAAGTGGTCAGAACTCATAATCGACACATCAACCCTAACAGCACGAACGAGAGAGTAAAGACTCTTTGTACAGACTATGTGGTCAATCCAAGATTCTGTGCAACTGCCATCATTAGTATGAGTGATTGAACTCTGGGGCAATAACAACACATCAGCAATGCGTAAGTCTGCCTCATGACAGAATGATTCAAGTTCAATTCCAAAGTCAGATTGCTTGATGATGTCAGCATTAAAGTCGCCTACAATGCAGACATTGGGTGAGTCAAAATCATCGATGATTCCTTTGAGCTTAGCTAGATAGTACACGTATTGATCAAAGTTTTGTCTCGAGTCATACGGAAGATAAACCCCAACGAGAAGCAGTTTGTGGCCACCTAAATTACATTCTAATCCAATAATTCTGTCGTCATCAAAGGAGATAGGTCTTACCCGCGGAGCCAGCTTACTCCTCCACAGGACGGCAACACCTCCATACGGCCTACCCAGAATTACACGGTCACACGGGTCAATGGATGAAGTGGCAAAAGACATGAACTCATTGTGAACATTATTCAAAAGGGTAAGTTCTTGAGGAAATAACCAGTGTTCCTGCAGGAATACAACATCCGAGATATCACACAACTTCTTGATTCCAACTGCATTACGTTTAGAAGATTTGCAGTTATATGAGCTGACTCGTAACATGGTGACACGTTTGATTTAAGTAAACAACAACCAGAGTCGGGATCACATACCCTCAGTAGCGCGCACCCGACCCAGCCGGGCGAATGTTCTCAGGTGGAGCTGATGTACTACTGTCCGAAGATTGACGACCCGAGAAGAACCGGCGGATCACAAGACCCAGCGCCCAGAGGTCTGGATCCAGGACGTCATCACAGGATGGATTCAAAATGTCAAGCCTATATGATTCATAGGTATCGTACCTTGTTTTCAGTCGAAGCACCTTCACATCATCAGCACCAGTCTGCTCCATGGCGTACTTCCTCACGGCCTCCTCTCCAGTACCAGGTGGAAGCCGCGAGATGAAGACCGGGACGCGTTTCACAGCTGCTACAGCTTTGATGGAGTCTGAAGTCCTGGAGCCGATGACAGCCTTCTTCGCCACGGGTCTTGTCTGCTGATCTCCAGCAGTGCCCTGGGGCTGAGCGACTGAGGCAGTTGCAGCAGGCTTCCTCGGTGCCGGCGCCTTGGCACGCTTTCTTCTGTTGGCCAGTGACCACTCAGGCCCATCAGAGCTGTCAGGACCAGTGGCCGCTTGCTCGCCATTCACCACCACCTCCGAGTAGCTGGGCCTCGGACATGCCTGCGCAGGATCAGGTCCCGCCACATCAGACAGGGGCATAGACGCAGCCACCGTGGCACCACCAGATGCAGAATCTCCAGAGGGAGCAGAGAGGGGGCACGAAGTGGCCGGCCTGATTGCTAGACACCTGGGGGCCTCGGGTATATCTCGAAGGCGCCCCCGACTTACTTCTTCCACCCGCTTGGAGGTTTCAGCGGTCACCGTTAGTATCTCCTGAACCAGACTCTTCAAGTTTGAAACTTCGACCTCTTGCATCTGCTGCTTCCGCATTAGTGCACTGACGTCAATACAGTCGATTGACACAGGGGGAAGCTTGGCCAGGTCAAGTGCGACAAAACTAGGAAGATTGCTTCTGTCGCACAAGACCAGCATCTTCACAATGTCGTCCAAGTCATGCTTCTTTTTGTTCTGACTGCGCTTGTTTCCTGCCTTGACTGATTCATCAACATGTTCACAGAGTAATTTCTTCGCCGTATCAACTTCGCTGCCAGTAAAGGCTTCACTCACAAGTCTTACAATAGTATCTGTTGGGACACTATCAATCTTCGCAATCATATAACAAAGCAATTCATTGATGATGATGGTCATGTTCAGCTGTCTCACCGTTGAAGTAGGTCAAAGACGAGAGCTGAAGTGGGCCACAGCCCAAGCGTGACAGAAAGACGAATATTACAGAGAAATTACGAAACCAGGAGATAAACTGTTGCGGCCATGAACATAAAATCACTTGATGTTTCGAAATTTCACACTATTATTAAGTATTTACACAAAAATAAATACAAGGACATAAGCAAAAGGACATAAATAGACGCAGCTCAACGAGTTCTTTAAAATGGCTATCTCGGATTTTCCATAAAATGCGTTTTTCACCCCTAAAAATTAAAAAAAAAACTATATTTTTTGGAAAACAGCTGATAAAATCCAAAATTTTGAGAATTTCCAAAAAAAAAACGGAATACATGTTATAGAGCTCTATAAGAACATTAGATGCCCCAAATTTCAACTTTCTATCTTGATTTTAGACCCCCAAATTGTAAAAAATAGCTCCAACATGCATAGGGCATGGTGACGTCATAAGCATTTTCGTGAATTAGAGGCTCTTCTGAACATCGCATATGAAAACAAATGGCACCACTAGATTCCTGGGACAAAGCTCGTCAAGAAAAGTGCATTTTTATGTCAAAAATAAACAGTTGAAAAAAATTGACTTTTTTCTTAGCCCTCGTTTAGTTATGTATGGTATAAACGATTTTTTATGCCTTCAATGCACACTTATCACCAGCGCAGTGACTTGGGGTCACATATAACCATTACCATCGGATTCGGCGTGAAAAATAAGCCATAAAACATGTGTCGCACGCCCATGTAGCAGAAAGTGAAAACCGTGACCTTTCGTGACCTGACCTGACCTTAACCAGTACTTAGTATGACCCCTATACGCACGTCGCACATGGTACCTTCACTAGGTCTTTGAGGTCATTTTGGTGAGTTTCGAGCAGCAGCTATCGATTCCGCTGTCCGTAAGCCTAATCATGCAAAACCCCAGAATTTGACCTTTGACCTGACCTTGACCAGAAAGTTGATCTCAATCTTAAAATCTTAAGAGTGCTTTGGGAAGGTCTTCGAACGCCGCCTCGTGAGGCTCGATGCGACCATTGGTTCTCGAGATAACAGGGGGGGGGTCGGATCCGACCCCCCAGGCTGTCGTGGGTACGGAAATAGCCCAGGCGGCGCCGGGTTAATATAAGTTTTGAATTGAGATAGCCAAATTGGGGTCCCAGGCTTGCAATTACCGGTTTGGGCACTCACAGTATGGAGAAATGCTTTACTTCGGTGATATTTAATTTCAAAGACAGCAGTTTTCAGATTCGGGGCTAATGCATTTGAACGCACCATAGACTTCGTGACATCACCGCAGATCTAGCGATTCTCAAAGCCTTTACTAAAACCTAGGTAGAAGACAATTGTTGATGTGGTGGTACCCATGCACTGTCTTGCGCGCAGCATCTGTCGCACTCTTAAGATACCAAATTGATACCAGGTGATAAGATACCAGGGGGTAGGCTCCCACTTCAGCCGTAGCCTGGGGGGGGGGGGGGTACAGTGGCCGGGAGGAGATGGAGCCCTCCTATAATTGGGACAATACAAGAGCCCGTTGGAGGGAGGCCTGAATAAAATAAAATGAAAAATGAAAAAAATTGTTGCTTCCAAATGACGTCATAGGAACAGCGGAGGCCAAAAAATAAAAGTATGATATCTAAAAACCGGTGAATATTTTTCAGTGAAATTTGGTAGATATTCATTTTCCCTCTTTCTGAACCACAGTACATCACTTTTATGCCAATTCATTAACTTTTTGAAGGCGGGAGGGTCCCTTTAATAATTTATCCCCTAACATTTTTGTTCTAAAGTTATATTAGCCTCTATGCTAACTGATGTCACTCTGTTACAGGAATTCAAGGCAACCAGCTCAGTGGACAACGAAAACTTGCAAATAACAGTCTGTCCAGTTGGTCCATTTGACCCTATACACTTAATGGACTACAAGATTCACACAAAAAGGGCCAATAACTTAAGAGCATTGTCGAAGCAGTACAACATAAATCAATTTGCAAAAACATTTCACACAGCGATGGACTGTTTGCATGACAACAAGTACGCGCACAGAGACGACACTATCGCGAAAAAGGCACACCTCCTGCAAAGGTACCCGGAGTGCATCAGCTTTGCAGAAGATGTCATCTCTACCGACTTTCCTTATGATCTGCTAGAAATATATACCTGGCTTAGAAACATCGACCTATTATACACTCTTGGTCTTACTGCAGAAGGTGGCGTGGATTCTTACAATGGAATTTACAGAAATATTGATATTTTAATACAAGACAATTCAACACTTGCACAATATCTGACAGAAACATCCCGAGATATTGAAGAATTTCTTGTAAATGACTTTACTTCTGTCGACAACGTTAATCTGAATAAGCCTGCCCAGAAAATCTTAGTCAACAATGCACTAAGAACACGTTTTGGAATGAAATGTATCAGCTACACCATGGCAAACAGCGAAGATGGAAAGAAACTGAACCAACGGTTCCAACTTCAGATGACTTTTAACAGGTAAGAGTATACCCGTCAGTTGCGGGCCCGGAAAGTCGGTGCTCAACTAATGGATGATTGTACATATTTGGTAAATGTAAGATTGCTGGAAGATGGATAAATGTAAAGTAAATTTAAGATTGCTAAAAGTAAATGTAAGATTGCTGGAACACCCCCCCCCCCCCGCGCCATTTCGTTCCTGTTGGAGATAGAGCTTAGCGGTAAAGACCAAAAAGATTCTTTGGGAAGAGACGAATCCAATGATACCCAGTTTTATGTTTTCAAATATAACCTTATGTTCAGTGATTGCGAAATGCAAAAGGTTCCAAAATTAATTACAAAATGAATATATTTCGGACAATGTCCTTCTTCAGTTCAGAATTGCAAATTAAATCGATTTAATTTGCAATTCTGAACTGAAGAAGGACAGTGTCCGAAATATATTCATTTTGTAATTAATTTTGGAACCTTTTGCATTTCGCAATCACTGAACATAAGGTTATATTTGAAAACATATATATGTCATAATGCTGTTCATACAAGTACTTCGCCATTTACTTGCGATACCCAGTTTTACCTTCTCAGGTCATTCATTGACCTTCCAGGTCAGGTCAAACTAAAAAATGTTGCTGTTTTGGGTCACCGTTGGATATCAAGTGCGTTGCTTATCATATACCGATGACGATGCTGTTTCTGGTGCCAAGCCAGCTAGAACCTCTTTGTCACACTACCCGACCAGATTTTTGCTGCTGAGGTCATTTCAGGTCAAGTTAGGTCAAGGTCAATTATATGTGTTTGTATGTCTGTGTGTGTCTGTGTGTATACTGATGTGTGCACCGATTGTTTTTGTGTCCATATTACATGAAATCATGATCGGAGAAGCTTTTACCCAAAATGCAGTCAAAAAACTTCACAAAAAGTAAATTCAGCTTGCCCAAAACGCAATTATCTTAGATGACCTAGGTTGACCTTGACCCTGACCTTGACACCTGTACATCGTCGAACAACATGTTCCATGATAGGTGGGAGGTGAGACTAGCAAAAAAGGCCGAAATCAAGGTGTCAAAAGCTCACAAGGCCCATGGCAAACGCAAGATGTTGAGAATTGGCCATTTGGGTTATGACATGACCTGAAAAACAAGGTCATATCTCCGAAACCAAAAATCACAGAAACTTGAAATTTTCAGTGGACATCAAGAAAGGATAGAGGAGCAGCTATACGAAAAATCAGCCTTCTAGCTCTAAAAATGTGGAGTGTAGAGCAGAAAGACTACCTGGGGGGTGGCAACCACCCCCCCCCCATGCGGGCGAGGGTTGAAATAAAGCTCGAGATTCAGAGTGAATGACATGTTGTCCAGAAGTTCCGTTGCACTTATCAATCCTGCGATTTGTTTTCGGTCTTCTGTACCCCAGTCTTGCTTAACGGATCCTGCCGGGGCATTATCACTTTACTAGCAAAGTAAAAACGGACTTATTCTGCTATTGATGTAACATTCCGGCTGAATGGGTGTCCTAACATTCCCACACCAAAACGAGAACGATTAAAAGCGTCCTGTCAGCACTTTGAATGATTTGAAACGTTTTTTGAACATGATCATAATTATTACGGAGCGAGCGAAGCGAGCGTAGTCTTTCCTTAGATTAACGGAAATTTCTGAGTATGAGCGGCCGGCCGGCCGGCCGTGCGGACGCTTTTGCGAGGCTTATATCTCAGCAACCACTTGACCGATTTACACGGGGTAATTTTTGTAGGGTAGCTTCATTCCTTCTACCAAGTATTGGACTATTCCCGATGCATGTGGGTGACCCCTTATGCACGTGCCACGCGCAAAACGAAGAGGTGTCAGTTTTGTAATTGTTGCAATATCTCGGTAACTACTTGGCCGATTGCGCTGAAAGTTGGCATGTAGGTAGGCACCCACTAGGCACTGCATATCCATGTGCCAGAGTTGGGGTGCTGCTGCACGTGCGCACGTGCAGGGGTCGTTTCCACATCTCGAGAACGGCTGGACCGATGGCGCTCAAATTTGGTACACGGTTAGGGACCAGTTAGTAGGGTGCCGTGCACAAGTCAGTTGGGACCCATGTTGCACGTGCGCACGTGCAGGGTGCCGCTCCCAGATCTCGAGAACGGCTGGGCCGATTGTGCTCAAATTTGGCACATCGCTAGAGACCGGTTATTAGGGTGCCGTGCACAAGTCAGTTGGAGGTACCCCCTCGAAATTTCGCACGTGCAAGACTCACCCTCTCGCTCGCTCCGTTAGTCGCCCCAAAAGGCGCTATACTGGTAATTATAATAAGAGTTTATAATAACATTTTGCTCATAACAAGAATAAGCCAAAAGCAAATCCAGGATTTTTGTTTTTGGCTTACTTTAGTTGTGAGCAAAAAGCTATTATTAACTCCTATTACAATTATACTCTGTGTTTATGTTTCAGACTGGAATGGGCCTATCTGCTGGTGTCCGTGCACGTCAACCGTACATTCAGCGACATTCCCGGCGCAACATTAATTCAGCCATACCGAATTCCACTGGACACTACCAGCGTACTCCACATTCGAAGAAGTAAGCATGTCACTTTCCCTTATTTTCAGTTTAAATTTGTTTAGCTTTGGGTATTCCAACTGGAAACACCATTGCATGCCCTTTGGCCTCTACAGTAGAATCCGGTTAATAAATCCACCTTGGTGACACGTCGTTTTGAAATTAGAGTCGATTCCGCTTAGCTTAGTAGGCCCTCGAATAATAATCAGTTCGACTCTGTCCATTTCCTTACCGACATCAGGGGCGGACCCAGGGGAGGGGCTTTGGGGGCTAAAATCTCTAGCCGAAAAATATGCCGCTCTACGGAGTGACGAATCGGGGCACCGCACGCTATCAAATAACTATATCCATGAAAACATCAGAGGAAGGGAAACAGACAGATGACGTTGTCTTCAATTTTCACTATATGCGCCCCAATCTTACATTTTGCCGCCCCAAGTAGGTGAAAACATGCCGCCCCCATTCCATTGGCCCCTGACAGAATAAAATTATGGATCCGCCCCTGACCGACATCCTCAGTCCTCATCCATCCCCATCGTCAAGTGGTTCGGTGACTCAAACATAACCTTCCTCTCTCGGCCGGGCTTGATGGCACCGCCGCACCGCGTATCGGTACCTGTATCGATTCTTTAGCCTGCGCCCTGGTGGGGTCTGTTTATAACGCGACCTGGTGGGGGGGGGGGGCGGTGCTATTTTTTGCCCCCCCCCCCTCATATCTCCAAAACTACTAGACGGATCCGCAACATTCAAACGGCGTTCGAAAGGACTGTCAAATTTGTTGAAAGAAACGAAATTTCATGGACCTCGGGGTCACCGATGACGTCACAGGTCAGGTCAAAGATGAAATGTTTCACCGTTCACGGGTCTTCTAGGGAATGCGCTTTAACACTGAGGAAAACGCATTTTGTCGAGAATCAGCGATAGGGCGTCAGTAACCTACTATGGACGTCAAACTCCTTGAGACCCCACTTTTTTGCGATAATTTTTAAATGCGTCAACTCTCGTCGACAATATTCTGGCAATGTGTGTTTCAGAACCTGCCGAAACTTTTATTACTAAGGTATTATGACGCCAAGCGATTATGGAAGGTACTTCTCATTCACTCGTAATGCTAAGGTCAATTCAGGCCCGGGCAGAGGCCTGCGCTCGGCCACAATCGAGCCCTGCCACCAGCGCCATCTGCTCTAAATGTCATCTACCAGCGCCCGCTACCGCTACCAGCTACCGCCCACCATCAAGCCTGAATGGAGCGAGAGACGCGAGTGACCGGTCGCCGGGCAAGGAGCGCCGGAGGGGTAGGGCGGAGCTTAGCGCTGACGTCATTACGTGGCTCCGCCCCATGAGCGCGTAGCCTCTACCCAAACAGCAGATTCGTTCCGTGAAATTTAACATTACGAGAGAATGAGAAGTACCTTTCATAATCGTTTGGCGTCAAAATACCTTAGTAGTAAAAGTTTCGGCAGGTTCTGAAACACACATTGCCAGAATATTGTCAACGAGAGTTGACGCATTTAAAAATTATCGCAAAAAAGTGGGGTCTCAAGAGGTTTGACGTCCATAGTAGTACATATGTTGCTATTAGAGATCACTGACAATACCAGGTCAGGTCACAGGTCAGGTCACCATGGGTCAGCACATGAACCCAACTTTACTAGGGTTGTGCGATGCATGCTTTTTGGCCAATTTTTCATTTCCAACTCAATGGTGTTGGTTAGTAGACCATCAGGTACGGCTTTCGTCACTTTCTGGTGGAGGTCAGGTCAAGGTCAGGTCAAAAAAGGTCAAATTTCAAAGTTGATAGTTTTGCATAAACTGGGTATTGATTCAATGCAGCTCGTCACGGAGAGTCCAATGGTGGTCTTTGTTTTGTGCTACGGGGTCTAGAATTGGTAAGAATTGAGTTTGAAAATTTGACGTAATATATTTTGAACAGTTTTTTCGCTATAACTTGGTCAAAAAAGAGGTATCGATCTCAAATTTGGTATGTGGATAGAAGGCGGTAAGGACTATCACATATATTCCGTTTTTTAGAAATTCAAAAAACTTTTTGGATTTTCCGGCTATTATTCAAAAGAAATCTATTTTTGATTTTTAAGGCTTAAAATCCAAAAAAAAATTAACAATCCGAGATAGCAGTTTTGTAGCACTATCAATTCTACAGCTTTATTTCTCATCATTTTTCTGTATTTGCAAAGCTATAGGGCTGACAGCTCTTCCCGCGAAACCTTTTTTGGGTCCAAAACGGCAGAACATGACGTCACTCTGACGTCATTTCTGGCCAACCTATCATAGCCTTTGGAAATTTTTCGGTCACAATGTGTAAAATTGATGTCCGGGACGGTACTGAAAGTTTGGTGACGATCGGCGCGGCGGTTCTGGGGATATATCGAAAAGTCCGGAGGGGGGGGGGGGGCAAAAAATAGCCCCCCCCCCCACGCGCGGGTTAACGCTCCCTATGCTATTTCTCATTCCACCTGTGCCGCTAAATTTCGAGCAGGAGATCGATGGAGATCATTTCAGGACGGTGGTTATGCGTAATTTATGGTCAAACAGTGTCCTTTTTCGTTTCCTTGCGAATCTGTCATTGAAGACAACAAACACAATCAAAATTGATCTTTAAGCATTTCGACATCAGCGACCCTCGCAAGTACAGCCCTCAGCAGAGCGTGGTAGGTTTTCTTTTTTCAACAAAACCTAATAACTCAAAGCTATGCTATCAGTCGGTCGGAACTCACTGTAAATAGATGCGCCATGCTCCACTCCTTCGATTAGGTCTATCACTAAACAAAGTATACGCCTTGTGTGGCAACAAAATGCAAAAGTTTGCTTTGTGGGCAAATATAAACTGTTGGGTTTTGTTGCCGACCTAGATGGAAAATGAATACGGTGATGATGCCAATCTAAGGTAAGGAGTTTAGCGCGTCTTGCTGTTACGATTTCCGAATGACTGAAAGCATAGTATTCGCGTTATTCTCGTTTTTGTCGAAAAAAGAATACCTACCACGCAGTTTGCAGAGGGCTGCACTTGCTTAACTCGCGCCCGGCTGGGGTCCTGGATTTCCACGCCCTGCTGGGGGTGGGGTGTTTGAACACCCCCTTCTAACTTGGCTCCTGGGCCACGTAGCGATACGCGGAAGGCGGCGTTCGAAAGAGCGTCAAAAATAATGACGAAATAATTTTGCCCAATTTTTTGGTCAGGTCAAAGGTCAGGTCACCAGAGGTCATTGGAGGCAAAATTTCGCCGATTTCCAGGTCGAATATCGACAATTTCCAAGAGGCCAACGCATAACTCGGGAACCAATAGAGCTACAGCGCCACGGAAAAGCGCATTCGATAGCCCTATTAACACCCTTTCTGAATAATTCTCTCAGATTTGACCTAACGTCAACGGTTTTGCCTGCAGGGGACAAAAACTGCAAAAATAGCCGATTTTTTTTAGTTTTTCTGCAATAACTTTTGACCCAAGCCTTGTACGAGCTTACTTTTACCGGCATCGTGTTCCCCTCGTCAAGACGCATCGAATGAACTATAACTTGACCTTGAAAGGTCAACTTGAAAATTTGACCTCAGGTCAAGGTCATGACGTGACTGGAAAGGGTCATGTTGCATATCAGTCGATCCGTATCGTCGAGCTGAACACATCTAAGGCGTTTTCATCGCTCTAGCATGCCTCTATCAAAAGTTATTTGCGAAAAACTGTTAAATACCATTCGTGACCTAAGATGACCTCGGGGGCATAAACAGGGGTCACGGACACCATTTTCATGTTCAGTGTGTATAAACCACTTGTAATTCAGTGTTTAGGAGTGTTTATAATGTCTTTCGTCCAAAAGAGGCGCATTTCAATTTTCTCCCATCGACTTATACCTAATGGGAGGTCGCAAAATTGACCTGACCTTAGGTCATCGATATCAAAATTCTGAGATATACGTTTTGTACATGCTATTGCTCTTAGCAATCGCTGAAAGTTTCAAAGCGATCGGTCTCTCGGTGTAGCTATGGCAGACATTGAAACTGTTTATGAGGTGAGGTCACTTCAAGTGACCTGGTGACCTGACCTTGAATGACCTTGGTCTGAAATTTTCACAACATGTGTAGAATTGATGTATGATAAGGTGTACCAAAAACGGCAGCGCTCCTCGCCGCCGTTTTTTAGATATTTGCGAAAAACCACAAGGGGGGTGTTCAAATACCCCCACAGCAGGGCGCGGGTTAAGGTCACAAATACAGTGGAATCTGCTTAATAAGTCCTCGGATAATAAATCCAGCCGTTTATTGTGGCCACTTCAGCTGTTCACAGATTTTTCCATAGAAACACAACTGACTCCGGTTGATAAATAAAACCACCGCGTAACCCGGCAGTTGCTGGGGTATTTCGCCACCCGCCGTTTGCTGGGGGCGGGGGGGGGGGGCATTAAGCTCCCCCAGCCGATAACTCGAGAACCAATAGGCGCAGCGAAACGCATGAGGCGGCAAACGAAAGAAAGCGACGAGACGCTTCAGATGAGTACTTTAAAGTTGAATTTTGAGGTCACAGGTCGGGTCAAGGTCAGGTCAAACACCTGAAATCGGGCTTTCAGTAGCGTGGACTTTGCAGGCAATTGGCGTCTTTCGTCATAAACTCTGTGAAAACGGTGCACAATCCTTCATATAAGGCCTACAAGAGTGTCAGCTCCATGTAGGGGTCAGGAATGTCCTGAATAAACTGTCTATTGTCTATTGGTTGGTTATTGACCAGCTGTTTTCTCTTCTGAATTTCTATGTGTCCTCTAGAAGTAGAAAAAGAGAGCAGTGCGCCAGGACACCATGCTATTATATCACTATGTACATTGACATAGCATGCCTGTATTACCAACACTAGCACTGCTGCTTCTCCTTATATCAATGATCATAAATGGCAAAATCAACTATTTATGTTACACATTTAAAAAGCCCGTAACTTAAATCAAAGAATGTGAATCACAGTTGGGAACACTGAGATTAGACCTTCCAATTTTGGAAGCCTTCCATTTTTGGAAAATGCATACCCATTTATGTAAGGTCCTTCCAAAAATGGAAGGCTTCCAAAAATAGAAGATTTGACCACAGTTTCCCCCACTGAAATAGCCCCACCGACTTTCGGTATATCTGTTTTTACGCCACCAGAGCTATAAACAAAAACTTAGTTTCAAAATTTTACTGTCGTTTACTTTAAAATAGTCCTTGATGATCATCCTGTCATTTTGAAAGTTTAGGGTCACATCATATCATGATATCCTTAGCATATAGTAGTGCAATTTTATAACCTACCGAAATGAAGTTTCCTACGAAGAAGGAAAAGATTGAATATAAAGAACATATAACAGTCTTTGCCAAAACAATTTTTGCCAGAAGGATCAAAATTTAATTTCCAATCTCATGGCGTTTAAAAAATTATCCCTAGCGTGACCGATTTTCTTCAATTTCTTTGTAACTAAAACTGTCTCAAATAGCCCCACCCTATGGGGCTATTTGAGACAGGCTTTAACAGAAAAAATAGCTTTAATCATTATTACTAGCTGAACCAAAATGCACCTATCTGAAAGAGCTTACAGAGAACTACATTTTTGCCATTTACATGCTATAAGAAATATGAACCGTCTTAAAGGGAGAGACCAAAAACTGTAAAATCCGTTTCAAATAGCCTCACTTTACGGTACACATATGATAAAATGAATGTCACCATCGTGTTCTACGCCCAAAAAACATGTGTCACAGGCTGCGAATATCAGTTTTGATTTTCGGGGATATGTGCCTACCCGGTTGACCTGACCTTGACCCTGACCTATGCCTGACTGACCCCTACATGGAGCTGACACTCTTGTAGGCCTTATATGAAGGATTGTGCACCGTTTTCACAGAGTTTATGACGAAAGACGCCAATTGCCTGCAAAGTCCACGCTACTGAAAGCCCGATTTCAGGTGTTTGACCTGACCTTGACCCGACCTGTGACCTCAAAATTCAACTTTAAAGTACTCATCTGAAGCGTCTCGTCGCTTTCTTTCGTTTGCCGCCTCATGCGTTTCGCTGCGCCTATTGGTTCTCGAGTTATCGGCTGGGGGAGCTTAATGCCCCCCCCCCCCCGCCCCCAGCAAACGGCGGGTGGCGAAATACCCCAGCAACTGCCGGGTTACGCGGTGGTTTTATTTATCAACCGGAGTCAGTTGTGTTTCTTTGGAAAAATCTGTGAACAGCTGAAGTGGCCACAATAAACGGCTGGATTTATTATCCGAGGACTTATTAAGCAGATTCCACTGTATTTGTGACCTTAACCCGCGCCCTGCTGTGGGGGTATTTGAACACCCCCCTTGTGGTTTTTCGCAAATATCTAAAAAACGGCGGCGAGGAGCGCTGCCGTTTTTGGTACACCTTATCATACATCAATTCTACACATGTTGTGAAAATTTCAGACCAAGGTCATTCAAGGTCAGGTCACCAGGTCACTTGAAGTGACCTCACCTCATAAACAGTTTCAATGTCTGCCATAGCTACACCGAGAGACCGATCGCTTTGAAACTTTCAGCGATTGCTAAGAGCAATAGCATGTACAAAACGTATATCTCAGAATTTTGATATCGATGACCTAAGGTCAGGTCAATTTTGCGACCTCCCATTAGGTATAAGTCGATGGGAGAAAATTGAAATGCGCCTCTTTTGGACGAAAAACATTATAAACACTCCTAAACACTGAATTACAAGTGGTTTATACACACTGAACATGAAAATGGTGTCCGTGACCCCTGTTTATGCCCCCGAGGTCATCTTAGGTCACGAATGGTATTTAACAGTTTTTCGCAAATAACTTTTGATAGAGGCATGCTAGAGCGATGAAAACGCCTTAGATGTGTTCAGCTCGACGATACGGATCGACTGATATGCAACATGACCCTTTCCAGTCACGTCATGACCTTGACCTGAGGTCAAATTTTCAAGTTGACCTTTCAAGGTCAAGTTATAGTTCATTCGATGCGTCTTGACGAGGGGAACACGATGCCGGTAAAAGTAAGCTCGTACAAGGCTTGGGTCAAAAGTTATTGCAGAAAAACTAAAAAAAAATCGGCTATTTTTGCAGTTTTTGTCCCCTGCAGGCAAAACCGTTGACGTTAGGTCAAATCTGAGAGAATTATTCAGAAAGGGTGTTAATAGGGCTATCGAATGCGCTTTTCCGTGGCGCTGTAGCTCTATTGGTTCCCGAGTTATGCGTTGGCCTCTTGGAAATTGTCGATATTCGACCTGGAAATCGGCGAAATTTTGCCTCCAATGACCTCTGGTGACCTGACCTTTGACCTGACCAAAAAATTGGGCAAAATTATTTCGTCATTATTTTTGACGCTCTTTCGAACGCCGCCTTCCGCGTATCGCTACGTGGCCCAGGAGCCAAGTTAGAAGGGGGTGTTCAAACACCCCACCCCCAGCAGGGCGTGGAAATCCAGGACCCCCAGCCGGGCGCGAGTTAAGCAAGTGCAGCCCTCTGCAAACTGCGTGGTAGGTATTCTTTTTTCGACAAAAACGAGAATAACGCGAATACTATGCTTTCAGTCATTCGGAAATCGTAACAGCAAGACGCGCTAAACTCCTTACCTTAGATTGGCATCATCACCGTATTCATTTTCCATCTAGGTCGGCAACAAAACCCAACAGTTTATATTTGCCCACAAAGCAAACTTTTGCATTTTGTTGCCACACAAGGCGTATACTTTGTTTAGTGATAGACCTAATCGAAGGAGTGGAGCATGGCGCATCTATTTACAGTGAGTTCCGACCGACTGATAGCATAGCTTTGAGTTATTAGGTTTTGTTGAAAAAAAGAAAACCTACCACGCTCTGCTGAGGGCTGTACTTGCGAGGGTCGCTGATGTCGAAATGCTTAAAGATCAATTTTGATTGTGTTTGTTGTCTTCAATGACAGATTCGCAAGGAAACGAAAAAGGACACTGTTTGACCATAAATTACGCATAACCACCGTCCTGAAATGATCTCCATCGATCTCCTGCTCGAAATTTAGCGGCACAGGTGGAATGAGAAATAGCATAGGGAGCGTTAACCCGCGCGTGGGGGGGGGGGGCTATTTTTTGCCCCCCCCCCCCTCCGGACTTTTCGATATATCCCCAGAACCGCCGCGCCGATCGTCACCAAACTTTCAGTACCGTCCCGGACATCAATTTTACACATTGTGACCGAAAAATTTCCAAAGGCTATGATAGGTTGGCCAGAAATGACGTCAGAGTGACGTCATGTTCTGCCGTTTTGGACCCAAAAAAGGTTTCGCGGGAAGAGCTGTCAGCCCTATAGCTTTGCAAATACAGAAAAATGATGAGAAATAAAGCTGTAGAATTGATAGTGCTACAAAACTGCTATCTCGGATTGTTAATTTTTTTTTGGATTTTAAGCCTTAAAAATCAAAAATAGATTTCTTTTGAATAATAGCCGGAAAATCCAAAAAGTTTTTTGAATTTCTAAAAAACGGAATATATGTGATAGTCCTTACCGCCTTCTATCCACATACCAAATTTGAGATCGATACCTCTTTTTTGACCAAGTTATAGCGAAAAAACTGTTCAAAATATATTACGTCAAATTTTCAAACTCAATTCTTACCAATTCTAGACCCCGTAGCACAAAACGAAGACCACCATTGGACTCTCCGTGACGAGCTGCATTGAATCAATACCCAGTTTATGCAAAACTATCAACTTTGAAATTTGACCTTTTTTGACCTGACCTTGACCTGACCTCCACCAGAAAGTGACGAAAGCCGTACCTGATGGTCTACTAACCAACACCATTGAGTTGGAAATGAAAAATTGGCCAAAAAGCATGCATCGCACAACCCTAGTAAAGTTGGGTTCATGTGCTGACCCATGGTGACCTGACCTGTGACCTGACCTGGTATTGTCAGTGATCTCTAATAGCAACATATGTACTACTATGGACGTCAAACCTCTTGAGACCCCACTTTTTTGCGACAATTTTTAAATGCGTCAACTCTCGTTGACAATATTCTGGCAATGTGTGTTTCAGAACCTGCCGAAACTTTTACTACTAAGGTATTTTGACGCCAAACGATTATGAAAGGTACTTCTCATTCTCTCGTAATGTTAAATTTCACGGAACGAATCTGCTGTTTGGGTAGAGGCTACGCGCTCATGGGGCGGAGCCACGTAATGACGTCAGCGCTAAGCTCCGCCCTACCCCTCCGGCGCTCCTTGCCCGGCGACCGGTCACTCGCGTCTCTCGCTCCATTCAGGCTTGATGGTGGGCGGTAGCTGGTAGCGGTAGCGGGCGCTGGTAGATGACATTTAGAGCAGATGGCGCTGGTGGCAGGGCTCGATTGTGGCCGAGCGCAGGCCTCTGCCCGGGCCTGAATTGACCTTAGCATTACGAGTGAATGAGAAGTACCTTCCATAATCGCTTGGCGTCATAATACCTTAGTAATAAAAGTTTCGGCAGGTTCTGAAACACACATTGCCAGAATATTGTCGACGAGAGTTGACGCATTTAAAAATTATCGCAAAAAAGTGGGGTCTCAAGGAGTTTGACGTCCATAGTAGGTTACTGACGCCCTATCGCTGATTCTCGACAAAATGCGTTTTCCTCAGTGTTAAAGCGCATTCCCTAGAAGACCCGTGAACGGTGAAACATTTCATCTTTGACCTGACCTGTGACGTCATCGGTGACCCCGAGGTCCATGAAATTTCGTTTCTTTCAACAAATTTGACAGTCCTTTCGAACGCCGTTTGAATGTTGCGGATCCGTCTAGTAGTTTTGGAGATATGAGGGGGGGGGGCAAAAAATAGCACCGCCCCCCCCCCCCACCAGGTCGCGTTATAAACAGACCCCACCAGGGCGCAGGCTAAAGAATCGATACAGGTACCGATACGCGGTGCGGCGGTGCCATCAAGCCCGGCCGAGAGAGGAAGGTTATGTTTGAGTCACCGAACCACTTGACGATGGGGATGGATGAGGACTGAGGATGTCGGTCAGGGGCGGATCCATAATTTTATTCTGTCAGGGGCCAATGGAATGGGGGCGGCATGTTTTCACCTACTTGGGGCGGCAAAATGTAAGATTGGGGCGCATATAGTGAAAATTGAAGACAACGTCATCTGTCTGTTTCCCTTCCTCTGATGTTTTCATGGATATAGTTATTTGATAGCGTGCGGTGCCCCGATTCGTCACTCCGTAGAGCGGCATATTTTTCGGCTAGAGATTTTAGCCCCCAAAGCCCCTCCCCTGGGTCCGCCCCTGATGTCGGTAAGGAAATGGACAGAGTCGAACTGATTTTAGTCGTTGATTCACCGGTGGCCTCTTTTCCCGTTCATCGGTACTTCCAAGGAAACTGTACATTTGGGCAGTACTTTTTACATACGTCTGACATACAATGCACATTGGTTTCCATCATAAATGCATTTATACGTAGATTTACCCCGCGTTCGATGTCTCTCGGACGGCGAAGATTCTACGCCGTCCGGCCAATCACGTTCCATAACCGCAACCGAGCCCCCGCTGAACTTGGACGGGATTGGCCGGACGACGCAGAATTTTCGTCATCCGAGAGACATCGAACGCGGCGGGTTAGTGTTTTATTTTGAGAGCTGTATTTGATACATCATAACTTTTTCGTCTGAAGTATTTCATGACGGCCTATCCTGGTCGGTGTCACAGGCCCGAGCCGGCCCCGTGACGCTTTTCGAGTCCTGGTATTTCGGCAATCACTCGACCAATCCGCTGTATTAGATAACATCATTCCTCTTGTCATGCTTTAGAAGATACAAAATTTGGTGCTTTTAATTAGGGCCACCGTGGCACGAGCCACGTTGTCAACCCAGTTCTGAAACTGTCCCGCTTACCATGAATCCACAATCGCTCCACTAAAACCGGAAATTTTTTAGAGGAGGCAAAGGGGGACCCCCGGCAACATATTACAATATGGAACATATTACAATATGTTCCTCGCAAGAGCACTCAACACCATATCTTCAAAAAATGGGTACCTTGCAACACGGGCCTCTTGAAACATACCGCCAAATAACAAACATTGAAAATGTGACTAGATTATATTCAACATTTTCAAATTTCAAATTAAGTTATACTCTAGACGGCGAATGACTGAATCCCTTACCTCTCATTCCCGCCAGTTGTTCTGATCCAGTGTCTTGTTCATTTATTGCCGTGCATTGTCTATTGCAGTCGAAAAAACAATTAAGAATGACCAGTTGGAAGACTGCAAGAACTATGATAGGAGTACCTCACCTGGCTCTCACGTAGAATGCATGGAGGCATGCATTCTTAAGAAGGTGGTGACCAGTCAAAACCTTACTTGTCTGATACCATGGATGGACCGGAACTCTACACGTGGTTTGATCAATAAACCATTCTGCAACACATCTGAAGGTAAGCTTTTGAGTAGACTGCCTCCCCCTAAAAACTATTCTGGTACATACCTAACAATCATGCATCGCCCTGGAAAACTCTTTTGTAACGATCAAATTTGGCAGAATTTTCACCTTTTTTCTTGTTTTAAAAGCAAAGCCTGGACATTGGGACCTTCATTCAGGATCAGGATGAACTGAAGTGATTTGCATGTTCAAAACATTTTTTTTTGTTGCTTCGTTTTTGTTTCGTTTCAAACTTTTCATATCGTTTGGTGGTGCAATTTTTAAACTATTGAATTTTTTACCCCTAAAACTTGCATCAAGCTTGAAGAATGAAAATATAATTTTCAAAATTTTCCAAATAAATTAATAGGGTTACCTATTTATTACGAGCGAGCGAGCGCAGCGAGCGAAGCGAGTCTTTCAATATAACGGAAAAATCTCAGTATGAGCGGCCCGGCCCGGCCCGGCCCGGCCTGTAACGCTTTTGAGAGGCTTATATCTCAGCAACCGCTGGACCGATTGGCCTGCGATTTCCCATTTTAATACCTCGGTAATTACTGGGGCGATTTCGCTGAAATTTGGCATACAGGTAGGCACCCACCAGGCAATGCATTCCCATGTGTTGCGGTTAAGGTGCCACTGCACGTGCGCACGTGCAGGGGGCGCTTCCAGATCTCGAGGACGGCTGGGCCGATTGCGCTCAAATTTGGTAAACGGTTGGGGACCAGATAGTAGGGTGCCGTGCAAGTTTGGACCCCGTTTGCACGTGCGCACGTGCAGAATGCCGCTTCCAGATCTCAGGAACGGCTGGGCCGATTGCGTTCAAATTTGGTACACCGCTAGCGACCGGTTAGAAGGGTGCTTTGCGCAAGCCCGTTGGAAGTACCCTCTCGCCCTTCCGCACGTGCAGGGCTCACTATCTCGCTCGCTCGTTCTTCGCCCAAAAGGCGTTTTACTGGTTTATTAGTTAGCTTTGCCGTGAAAATGCTGATGGTTTTTGTATAGCGTTGCTCTGTGCTAATTTATTATAACGGGTGTGCACTTAGTTTCTGGAAGAAGTTTAATCATCTCTTTCTTTTGAACTATTGCAACTATCAATACAAATTTGGTATGGTGAATAATTATTCATTTAGCCGTAAGTATGCCAAAATTTTGGCAAATCCGACTATTTCTCATACTTACGATATTTTGTACAGATAAAGACAGAGAAACCATGTTCCAGCATTCAGTAGTTATTAAAGTAGCATAGAGTCAATAAAACCTGGATTCGTAAGCTATCACGATAAACGCTGAGTGCACGGACGAGTCAAACAATCACGGATGGGTGCTGGAATCAGTTCGCCTGAAAGGGAAACAATGAACACCACCTCGAGAAATAAGCGTTCACTAAATGTGAAAGCTAAGTCCGTTGACCACTTTCCACGCAATCTCCTGGTGTGGACCGCCATATCCCAACGTGCGATTTTCAATCACTTATTTTCGCCCAATGGATGCACTACGAACATCGTTATGTACTGACAGTAGAGCTTAACCCGCGCCCCACTGGGGTCTGCGCATAACGCGCCCTACTGGGTGGGGTGGGGGTGGGGGGCGCTCTTCATAGCCCCCCCCCCCCTCCTAACTCCGAAACTACTGGGCCGATCGTCAAAATTCAAACGGCATCTGATAGCCTCGGAAAAGTTGTCGAGCGAAACCTAATTTCATTGACCTCGAGGTCACCGATGACGTCACAGGTCATGTCAAAGTAAAAATTATCGATGTTTAGCTTGTTCACATTTTGGGCTCTGGCCGCCGTCTTTAAAGTCAGATCAGGCTCATGTTTTGTTTACACACTCGTGAACAGATGTTTTAGATACCCTGAGGGTACCAACTTGTTCTTTGATTTTCCGGTCAGGGTCAGGTCATCACAGGTTACAGAAATATTATATACAGAAAAATTATATATCATGCGTCGGTCACGTGACACATGTTTTATGGTCCATTTAGGCCATAGATTTATAATTCGATGTCGTTTTTGTAATTGGAGGTCATTTTAAGTTCAATTTATTTAGCTTAGGTCAGGTTACTTTCAGGTCAAAAAGGTAAAAAGTTTTTTTTTTCAACAAAAAAGATGTCTATCGGGTGCAGTTTCAGCTCAGGAACACGATGGTGTTATTTATATTGGTGTACAATGTAAAATACGTACTGAAAATTGATTTGAAAAATTAATAATTGTGAATTTTTTGCTATAACGCATATAACTTGGCCATTTTGAAGACATTTGGCTAAAACTTGCTAGAGTAAGTCATAAGCCTGTGTTCTATCACATATATTACGGTTGTTTCGAAAAGTAAAAAAGCAAATGAAAAAAAGATAAAAAGATAAATTTTGAATTTTATTATATATTATTTTCAAAATTTTTAGAATCTTGAAAATCCTAGATAGCAGTTTGATAGCGCAGTCTATTCTAAGTCCTATCATGCAAATAAATTGGATCTAGTTTAAAAACTGATCTCTTGGGAGCAGTTGCCGTGGTTCAATGTTTTGCGTCGAAATCGGCCGAACATGACGTCACTCTGACGTCACTTCCGGCCGACCTATGGTAGCTACGAAGTTCATATTTTGGCACAAGGTGTCAAATTGATGCAGCCGAAGGTGCTGAAAGTTTAGCGTCGATACGTCAAGCGGTTTGGAAGTTATTGCAGAAAAACGGGAGGGGCTATGACTAGACCCCCAGTGGGGCGAGAGTTAAATAAAGACATTCTGTCACATTAGGAGCAGCACTAACCTAGGAAAGCATACTCGTAGATGTCATGATCACACCACAATGCAACTCATCGCACGCGGAGCACTGAATCTGGTGGATGGGGCACATGTACCGTTTATAAGCCACGAAGAGAATCTTCTTGGCATATCTCAACGGCGACCGTATGGGGACCTTCAAAGCAAACATCGTACTAAGGAAGAAGTTAGGTGCAGATAAAAGCATATTAAAAGTCAAGGACCCTCTGACCACCGCCACACATGGGCCCAGAGGTGCCGCGCAATTTTAACAGAAGGGCGTTTCATAGCATTCGGGTTGTAGACCGCCTGAGAGCAGAGATCGACTTGTTCTTTTGATAACTGTTAACTATTGTTGCAATTTACATATGTGCCAAATATCTTAATCTAATTTCAAACACTTAGATATGGGAGCACAAACTTTTTCCAGAAGCTCAGTGCACTCCCGTTGCTGCGCAATACTGCCTAATAACTTTGCTCTTTTCCAGACTTTTTCAGAAGCCGTAATGTGGCGTGGAGAGTTTTTCAAGGGAACATCAGTGATTGCAATGACCTGTGTACACCAAGCTGCGAGCAGCTGAATATCCTGGTCAAAATAATGGGTAATATCAAGCCAGCCGTCTTCGGCAACGAACAACGTCATAGCTTGATCTTTATCGTGTCCAATGAAATGGATGAATTCAGAAACAGACCAGCATACGGCTGGGGTGACTTCGTCTCAGAGGTGTTTGGGTCACTCAGTTTTGTCCTCGGTATTGCCTTTGTAGCCCTGATTGACTGGGTATTTGCAGCATTGCTATGGCTCTGTGGGAAACTCCCCTACATCCCAGCAATGCCGCCTATCCTAAACTCGGACATTTACATCCGTGACATCTACTATAAAGTCAGACACGAGCTGTATGGTGAACCGATCCCAATGACCATATCACAGACGTACTTGAAAAAGCATGAGCGTAGGAGGGATGCGGTCAAGGCCGCTGCTCAATCTACAGCGGAGAAAAAGGACAGTGACCACCGGCGACCTCAGTTCCCACGCATGCATCTAAGAAAGTCTAGTCTGGCTTTAATGTCAGAAGCATTTGCCGCAGTGTCGCAACAACACGAAGAAGAAATATTGATGCAGCAGTTTAAGAGCTTGTCCGATATTATTCGACGGGGAAGCACTGTAGCAGATAGGAGTTTGCAGAGGCGTCGCTCGTCCTTCCCTGGAGACCGTGTGTCTCAACAAACCAGCGCATCAATGCGCCATCCATCAGGAGCGACCGCATCAAGTTCTCATGGCATGCCAACGATGTGGTCAGAGCCAAAAATAACGATAAGCGCACCTGACGAAGATGATGTTCGACAAAGGTCACAAACGTCGTCATCTGAGAGCCCAGCAAATGACGTCGAGCAAGGAAGACAATCGGCAGATCAAGGCGCCCCGGGACAAGAGGCCATCGACACTGGTCAACCGCCGCTGACGCCGGCTAAGAGCGGGCTGCCGGGCATAGACCAGCAGCGTCGGCCGTCGCGAGCCGCCTCTGTAATGCGAGACCTGGACGCCGCCGAGGCGAGCCCTTCAACAGCCGAAGGAGCGGCTGCACCGCAGCCCCCGGCCCAGGGACAGAGACGTGCCTCCCTATATCGCACTAAACCGCGGCGAAAATCGCACGCGGTCGCGCCGGCTCCGGTCCCATCGATCGCAGAATCGAGCGAAGGCGAAGAACCGCCGGACTAAGCTTTAGTGTACCTATTCGGTTATCTAGGTTTTTACATTGTGTTGCCTGTGTTGTCGTGACGACTGGAAAACCATGACCGAGCCGAGTCATTTGGGTGTCCATTCTTCGTGCCCTGCCAGTGACTTGAAGCATTGACCGTTTTGTCTTTTACTGAACCTTGATGTCATATGCTACTTATGTCCAGCAGACACGGAAGCCGATGCGCTCGCTTATGTCACATGGTTACAAGTGCAGACGGAATGTGTTATGTTGTGTGCTACTCAGAAGCAAACCAATTGACTTTGCTGGGGCTTTACAGACGGATGTGATTCAGTGAAGCTGTTAGGCATCGCGGAGCGCATTTGATGTAACTGGTTGTATTACCAGCACCAAGCTCATCATCATACATTATATCAGCATGCATACACTTGCAGGGATCTAGTGTTCGTATGGTTTAACATTGACCTTTCAGGTGGAGAGAATATTAGCTCTCGCCCGTATCGGCATTTTCTCAGCCGCTAACGTATATGTAGAGGGGGATCCATCGGATCCCCTACCAAGATGTTTGGCCCCTGATCAAGCTAGAGCTTCGCGGGAAAAAGAACGAGCGTGCTGCCCATAACGAAAGAAAGCAATGATGCCTAGTTTTAAGTTCATTGGTTGACCTTCCAGGTGCCAGGTCAGTGACACAAAGGTCAGGAAAAACAGGACCTGCTAGGACTTCATGCAAAAAGTAATGCTGTTATCAGTGGCGGCGCCACGAATTTTCGCCAGTGGGGGCAAGCTTGAGACTGACCGGACTGTTGTCTGATAACGCCGATCTGCAAAATCCATGAGCACCTTGTCCCTAGATATTGTCATTCAAAATTATTATGGTTTCAGGTTTTATGCATAGGCGTATTGAGTTTAACCATTAACCCTCGCGGGCCCGGAAGAGGGGGGGGGGGGCGTTTTTCGCCTCCCCCTGGCGAATATTTGCGATACCTCACGAACGCTTAGGGATAGAAAGACGAAACTTGCTGTACCTTATCCCCCATTAATTTGACATCTTTTGAAGCAAAAACCTTGGACCTAGCCTCCTTGATAACGTCTCAGGGCCGATTTTTCTAGACTCCTGCACGGCAAACTTCGGCGTCACAGACGTGAACTTCAACCAGCTGCCAAAAATTGAGTTTTAGAGATAAAGACAAATTACGAGCACGGTTGCGTAGCATTTGACGTAGAAAAAATACTTAAGTAACTTTAGTGACCTGAGGTTAGAGGTCAGGGCAACGACCCCGAGCTGGGGCTTTAGTTTTTTTTTTCGCAAATAACTTCAACAAAACGGGTCCCGGAGCTACGGCAGTGGTACATTTGCATTAGTCTTGTCGAGACGCGTCGAATGACATATATATTGTTTGGAAAAGGTCAAGTTTTATGTTGACCTCATGTGACCTCGAATGACATCTGGTTGGTTTTTTACACATGGAAGGTCATTTGTGATGATTTCGTAGCCGCTGATCACGATTCTGGGCCTCTGGCATCCATTTTGCTGTAAGCATTCATTTAGAGCCTCAGTATGGCAAAACATGTCTTAATTATTATGCCTGACTTGAATAGTGAAATAGCCTCTAGCAAGGATACTCTCTTGTGATTTTGACCTTGTAGCAGCCTTGTATCGTAAGCTAAAGCACAAATAGGGGTCCGCTAAGCTTGATATCATATCAAAACATCTCGGAACTTAGTATACAAGATATAAGAAAAAGTGCAAAGTTTGTGGTCAATTTTGAGCTTGATCGTGACCTTGAATTTGAATGTTATGCACATCATCGGAATCCACGGATTCTCTTCTTTTGTTCAACATCCCTTTTAGCCGATTTTATGCACCATGCCGTCCTCTGGAACACGTACTTTGAGACCACTACAAAAATGTCGGTTTTTGCCTTTGACCTTGAAATCTGACCTTGAAAACTGACCTGAGGTCAAAAAGTTTAGGTGCTTTAGAATCTTCTCATAGAAACTTTTCGTTTGGTACCATTTTTGTTACCGTAGCTGCTTTATTAGGGGAAGCCGGGGGAAGCCCGGCATAGTAAGCTCTTTTTCATTTTTATTACATACCATAGGTACGTGCTGTATAAAATGTTGATATCCTGCTAGCTAGCTAAGTTCATTGGCCGTGTTTTCCCAAAAATTCGGTTTCGTGGAATAAGTATAAGGTTGAGAAAATCGAGTTTTAAAAAAGTGTTGATTTTTCTGGGGTAAGCCCGGCATAGGGCCACCTCCCAGCGCTTTACAACGAGTTGATGAAACCATTATGTGTTTTCCAAATATTAACGGAAAGTGAAATATTAAGCTACTGATTAGCTCTGGACATCTTAGAGTTTATGTCACTACTGGTATTTTAGCTAGAGTCTACTACATATACAGAACAGGTCGATGAAAATCGTGATGCAAAATTGACAAAAAATGTGTATTTCAAAATTCCTTAAAATTTATTTTTCTTTTTACCATAATGCATCATATTGCATATCATTCGACTCGGCTGATGAAGAAGAACACAACGACACCATTTTTGAAGCTCTAGCTTCATTGTCTGTCGCGTTATCTGCAAAAACGTAGTTTGACCCTAGTTGACCTTAAGTGACATGACTGGCTTTGTCTATGATAACATGTTTATTTTGAAATTTATCTTTGATCTAGGTGTAAACCAAACCTGCTCAGTACCTATTATCTCATGGAAAACAGTGGTTTAGTGGCATTGCTCTCGGTTGGGGGTAAGCTTGGCCACTCGCCCGGGGTGGGCGAGTGGCTAATTTTTATTTTAGAACAGCGATATTCGAAAAAAATGTCATACTTAAGCCAGCCTGCCTCGTCACCCCTCACTACAAACACTTAAACGGTCCTTACGTAACATTCGTATAAATATTAGTACTGTATGGTATAACATTAACAGTGCAACATATCTCACTTTTTAGCTAAAAACCCTTAAAATATCATTTTTGCGCTATAACTTTAACAATATGCAACTTTTGTCAGCCTTAACTTTTTTGCTGGCGTTACCTTAGCTGCCACGCTGATTAGGGTGGCACTTAGCAATAGGGTGAATTCTATGTTATCCGATTTTTAGGCGTGCGGGTAGTTTTCTGGTTCCATTCCCGTAAAAAATAATGTGTGCAAAATGATTTTGAAAAATATTGATATTTAGGGGTCGCGAATTGAGGTCAAAGTTGGCAGTTTTGGGGAAAAAATCAACTTTTTGGAAACTACTTTAAACCTGTTTGGAATGGCATATGTGGTCATTAAGCGTCATATCCGACGTATTTTGACCTTTATTTGTATAACAATTGCTTATCCCATCACTTCCGGTCGATCAGGTCAGGCCAAGACAGGTCTGATCTGGGCTGTTTTACCCATGTCAGGCCTGTTTTTGGCCTGCGACCGGTGCCTTCTCACAGTGGAGGTCATATCCTCTTATAAGTGTGAGGAGTGAACGGTCTCTCCTGTTCCAAAGGGAGGACGAGCCCCACAGTTCTATCGGTTCTTGAGACATGCTCCTTTTCTGTCAAAGAGAATGTGAAGAAGTTGGAGTCAGCCTATCGCCGGCGGGGGAAAGCAGAGGCGAGAGTGGGCATTGAGCTGCACTGGTTTATTGTGCTTTCGGGATGTTCTTCCGTGGGCGCTTCTTCCGACTCTACATAGTGCCAGTGCCAGCAACAGACTTACCCGGCCGTTGCGGCGCGCACACGGAGGGAACGTCTTTGACGATGGCGACCATGAGAGAGAAACGTCGACTCACACTCCCAAGCGCATGCGGGCGAGCGGACGTCCCCAACAGTGAACTGGCCTCGACCGGGCCAAACTGCCCAACCGTAATATGTGAAGAACACGTGAACCTGTTATCAACTGCGGCACGGAACTTCTGATACGACTCCGGCTGAACCGCGAGAGAAGGAGCGTCGACCGATTCTAGGTCCTGGTGATGAGGGGGGGGGGGGATTAGGGTGGCCAAGCTCCTCGCCGTTCCCAAACTCCCCTCCATCCAAGCACAGGAGGCCATGCTCACAGCGCTGGGGGGCTAGGAACTGGAGAAGCGGAACTGCGGCCTTTTGCTTCGACGCCACGACGCCGAACAGCATGCTGGTGAACGGTACTTTAGCCCTTATCGAGCAGAAGCTGGATCGGCCCGTCCTCCAGCTGGCCGGCCTGCCGGCACCACGTGTAAGAGCTGGTCCTAGAGAAGGCCTTCTCCACCTGCCGTAGAATCTCGAGCGGCCTCTACATCCGGCTGTTTAAGAGGTTCAAAGGCGGGTGGGAGTTCATGCTTCATTGACAGGATCACACCGGTGGCGTTCGCCGTCGACGCCGTTCCGGAGTGGGACAAGCTGCTGGTCAGCTTCCATCGCTTCCATCGCTGGACTATGCCTAGCTCCGGGAAGACTACCGAAAACTTCTGGAGCTCTGCGTAACTGCTCTCGGTGGAGTTCCAAGCACGGCATCCGTTTCTCCGCCTCAGAGTACTCCACTGAGTTAGGTGGATGGCAAAGACCATCCGTACCGTGGGTGCCTTCCTCTTCAGGGAGCGGCTCCGGCTGACGGCGGCCGAGGCCCAGGTCATCACACGCTGTGCGCTGTTCGTTGCCTGCAAGTTCGCCGCCGCCGCCGCCGCCTGGTCTGGGACTCTACTGCCACTGCGCCGGCTCTGGACCTGACCTTCGTGAACTCGTTCTGCACCTACCCCGACAAGGAGCTGTCGAAGACGACAGTCTCGGTCTTCGGCCGTCACCTGTAGTAATTGAGGGATCGGCTGGTGACTCTGGAGCTTTTAGACCCCGACCCTCGGGCTCAATCAAGACATGGTGCGGGCAATATAGACTTGTAGGAGAGGGGACCCGCCCCATAAGTCCTTAGTGGGCACTATGAACGCCGCTCTCGCGACCGAGACGTTGGCGAGCTTCCTCACACCATCGTTCAAAAAGCTCTCAAGGATACACGACCTGGACGCGGGGCTCATCATCAATGACCAAGGCCACTGGGAGGACAGCAGCTACCAAACCGCAGCTCGTGTAGTCCGGGAGCTGCGGGTGGTGAATGACTTCACCAGGCGCGATATGGCGCTGATGTTGGACTGGCACTCATGAAAGACAAAGATTAGCGCCAGTTCTTCCTCCATGTCGTTAAAAAGATCACAGAAAACGCTAACCTGACACCCGAAGATCGACTGCAATTGCTAACCAGGCTACATACAAAGTGATCTGGGTGCCCGTTGCCCATGATGCCCCTCCCTCCAATGAGGCGCCAATAATCTACTAAAGAGGAGGAACTGGAGTAGTGGAGTACATAGACCAGCGTTCTGGCGTGGCCGAAGCTGCATGGAATATCAATAAACAATATGAAAATGACTAAGAAATGCCTTATTATCATCCGATTATAGCGTAATAGGAAACTCAGAAGCGATTTTAATGATATTGAAATATGCTACCAAAATCTCAATTTTGACCTTGATTCGCGACCTCTAAACATCAATATTTTCCCATAAAAATTTGCCTCCCTTATTTTTTACGGGAATGGAACCGGAAAACCACCCGCACGCATTAAAAATCAAAAATTGATTTTTAAGTGCCACCCTAACGCTGATAGGACAAACAGTTGAGCATTTTATTGTGAATAATTTAGCCGGAAACGGGGTGGCCGGGCTTCCCCCGCGCCCGGGCTTCCCCCGGCTTCCCCTAACGGAGTTAAACAGGGGAGGAGGGCTACCCCCGGGCTGCGGTGGTTAGGATTACACCCGGGCCCGGCCGAAATAAAACTAGGTATAAAACTATAGATAGCGAGACACAAACCTGTGAAAACGTTATGTTATTCGTTGAGATGTAAAATGGTGTGTTCCTCAAAACTATAGTCAGTACCTATTTCTCCTTTTCCCCGTAGTACGTGTATATGTGCGATTCTCTCACATACGATTGATATAGGTACGAGAATAAGCTCCATTAGGGCGACCCACATACAGTTCCAGATAACCCGGGATATACATACCTATCACATTTAGTCATACCTCTCTGAGCTCAGTCTCAGTCTAAGGGTTCCCAAAAGAGGGTGATCTCTTCTCTGGCCGACTTTTGATAAACTGCTTCTCAACCTCCTCGAGACTAAGCTTGAGGGCAGCCTTTTGGTGAATGAAAATGAGTAGGAGAATGAGTGGGAGTAGGAGAAATGCGACAGACGGTCCGAGAACGAACGTTCTGCTGACGCACTTGATACGAGGACCGTCAAAAACAGGCGTACTATTATAACCGCCTATAATGAATGTTGCACCGGTCTTCTGTTCCCATACATCAGCCAAATTTTGTGGGGGCAAAAACATAGTCTTGCCCCCACGGCCTCCTGCCAGTGGGGGCAGTCTGCCCCCACTGCCCCCACGGTGGCGCCGCCCTTGCCTGTTATGGGGTTTTCCTGGTACTGATTTTGTATTTCATTTTATTTCAAGTTTTGATCAAAGCTAGTGTCTCCTTTGTCTCCTAACAATTCATCTATCGCCAAAATATTGAACCCGATTTCAATGCTCCCGTACAAATGCACTATGAACATATCTTGCTTTTGCAAAATTGAGGTTGAGCTTCTATTTAAGGCGTGTGCGTTAAGTAATTTGTGCTGTCTGGTGAAAATTGTTGTCACCTATAACGACGTACCTGTGACAAAATTAAAACCGAAGATAGTAGCTTCTTAATGGCGGTTTTAAACTAAATTAGTCGAACATAAAACATGTGTGGGCATACCATTTGATTCAAGGTCTTAAAATGTTGCACAAATTGCTTTCATAGTGATATTATACGGGCATTATGGAAACATGATGAAGTTATGTGTTTAGCGATTCAAACTCAACGGTTTTCACATGATGTCAAGCTCGACAGTGAAGAATGCTGTAATACCTGAAGAGTCGGATACATATAAAACTGCCACAGAAAGCAGTAAGTGAAACCTCAAAGTTATCAAGTGAGGTCATATGAAACTTGCAATTAAAATAAGTACTAACGCACACGAAGATGAGCCTTATCATAACTTTAGCCGCCTTCATTGTTTCGCAACGTACTTTTCCATGAACTAAATAAATCAAGCGAATGCCTAATTGCTTCGCTTGAACACTCAAATATTTCAAGTGCTCTCTGTTGATTAGTCATAACTGTCATTAGATGGACTTAAATCATTTATTTAAAAAAAATAATGTACCTAACAAAAGTAGGAATGCTAGCGTTTTGAATTGTATCCAGACAGATAGTAGATTCAAATAATACACATAATTTTGCTCTTTTTCCGCACAAACACACCGAAAACTGATTTCTGGTCACAATAGAGATAGGTATACACATTACACAGCATAATGTTGCCTAGGTTTAACAGCTTTGATGATCAAATTCAATGTAAAAATTACGTTACGTTTTCGTAAAGAACCCTTTGCTTTCAGGTGAAGCAAACATCAGACGCTTTTGCAACTACATTCTCAAGAAGATACCTCGCACCATGGCAATTATGGCGTGCTTCGTTGGTTGTTGTTACTTCCTAATCGTTTCGGCGAATCGCCTTGATTCTGATGTGATATTACAAGTAAGTATTGTAATTGTTCGGTAAAACACAATAAAACCAACGCAACCATAAAGATTAGTTATGCAAGTAGTTATGAGATGATGAACTAATTCGACATAATTCATCGATTAGATTAGATAGTGTAATGACGATGAATTGATTTGATGTTATTCACCGATTGTTATCGGTCCTGTAACTTGGTTTCAAACTAATATAACTGATGTCGTAATCTCGTTGCAGGAATTCAAGGCGACCAGTTCAGTGAGCAAGGAAAACTTGCAAATAACAGTTTGCCCAGTAGCACCGTTTGACCCGATTCAAACATTGGACTTCAAAGCTCACACGAAAAGAGCGAATTATCTAAGAAAACTTGATACCACTTCGCTCAACTCACATGACTTTTCCAAGAATTATATCAGAGCAATGAAGTGTTTGTACGCTAGCAAATACTCACACGAAGATGAACCTGTAGAAGAAAAGATACATTCGCTGGCACTACATACAGAATGCATGACCTTCGCAGGGAAGCTTTTCACATCCGATTATCCCAACGATCTTCTAGAAGTCTATACCTGGTTTAGAACTTTTCTCTCACTAAAAATGCTTGAGCTTGACAGAGAAGGTGATGTCGATTCTTACGATGAAATTTACAAGAACATTGATATTTTGAAGCAAGACAACTCCACGCTGTCGCAATATCTAAAAGATGTATCCCGAGATATGGAAGAATTTTTTACAAGTGACTTTACTTCTGTTGACAACATTAACCTGAATAAGCCCGCCCAAAAAGTTATCGTGAACAATGCATTTATAACACGTTTTGGAATGAAATGCACCAGTTACACCCTAGCAGACAGCGAAAAAGGAAAAAAGTTGAACCAGAGATATCAGCTTCAGATGACTTTTAACAGGTAAGAATACGCCGGTTGGCTCATTAAATCAATTCCGAGCGGGGAAAAATTCGTGCGCCTCTCGCGGGTAAGTACGGGCGAGCGCAAAACGCATGCACGACCCACTTCAGCCCGGCATCTCGCGCGCTTTTTTTTTTAACCATCGTCGGATAGGTGACTTGCCTTTTCAAAGCATTGCGCGGCACCTTACTAGCCGGATAAAAACGGGGTGTTCCGCTGTGGATGTAAAATCCGGACGGGTTGAGTTTGAAACCCCGAATCGACAACGGCTTTTCATGTTTTTTTTTTCAACTCGGCTGAGCAACTCGGCGTCATGATCATGCATCGTTTGCTTTTGTTTCAGGGTGGAATTTTCCTACCTGCTGGTGTTTGTGAACGAAAATCGCACATTCAGCGACATCCCCGGTGCAACATTGATTCAGCCATACCGAATCCCACTGGACACTACCAGCATACTCCACATTCGAAGAAGTGAGTTCTCTTGCCCACGGGTTGTGAGTAGTTGCAAGGCTGCGGACTTGGAAAATCATATATTCCAATTTTGGGCCTGCGTTCTAGCGTCAAGGTCAAAATAATCAGCAAATGACAGGAAACGCTGCAGGGCAGGCGCTAAAGTGAGGAGGAGGGGCTCCGGGCAGTAGTTCCTCAACAGGTGGGTGGTTCCTTTTCGTAAAATCCGAACGAATAAATCCGTTGGGATTCTGAAACCATCATTCAAGGTGCCAGTTTATGCAATCAAGCACTTCCCGGAACTCAATGATGGACATTAAATAACGGTTATGAATTATGACGTAAAATTTATGTCAGTAATATCATCCAACTTGAAGCTCATGGTTATTAAGATGGTCTTTTTGGCACCTAAGGGTTTGTTCTGGCCTCAGGGTTGCTTCTGATCTGAAAGGGGCCTTCAATGAAAGGGTAGAAACTTGGTGCTTGTGCTCATTATAATTCGTGATGCTCCCGCGACATGCTCGGATCAGGGTGCACGCTGACTGGATAAGGGACCTTCCTACTCTCGCCTTACGACTGCCGTCTGTAAGTGTCCGCGCTGGGTTACGGGAGACCGGGAGGCCCACAATGACCGACGCCGTCCTCAATGAGTCCAGCAAAGGTCATAATATTTCAACACTTGTCCGAGTCTCAAGGCAGCCTTAGACACCAGCGAAGCCTTAGCCTTGATAGTGTAGCCAACTTATTTTGAAGATCAACGGCTTATGTTGGTGATACAGCCGTGCAGCCCAAGTGTTTGTGATGCAGCCCCAAGCCGTACAACTGCAGGTCCCTCACCGCATTGAGGAATGGGACCACCTAGCTTCTCACGTCAGAGGATATTTACTTAGGCGACTATGACTTTTAAATGATCTTGAACACGACTAGCATTGGTAATTGAGCTTAAATAATATAAAAAAAAATCACGTGTAAAAGATAAGTTATTTCACTTAAGCGTGCGTGTATTACGTAGTACAAAAACGGACTCATCTCAATATGCATGGATAGGCCGCTGCGACTGTGGGACCATCTTGTTGACAAAGTTACCCCGATACGAAGTTGTCGGCGTCGGCCCGGGTGCCGTTCGTCAAAAGCCCCCCACACCCACACCAAAAAATAATTGCATGTTCAGAAGATGTTTTCGATCCATCTTTTGATCATGATCTAGTCTTGAGAATAGAAGCCTAAATCGCAAAAAGTAATTGATTTGTATGGTTTGATCAATAGCTGCAATTTTTCAGGGATTTGAGCTATACATTGGTCGGGGAACTAAATGAATCCTCAGCCTCCCTGTCGCGCCACCTAAGGTCTGATTAAGTGTTGTGTATTTTTAACACCGTGCATTTTTTTGCAGTCGAGAAAACCATTAAGAATGAGCGGTTAGAAAACTGCAAGAGCTACGACAGGAGCACCTCGCCTGGTTCCCATGTCGAATGCATGGAAGCATGCATCCTTAAGAAGGTGGTTACCCATCAAAACCTCACTTGTCTGATGCCGTGGATGGACCGAAACTCTACACGTGGTTTGATCAATAAACCATTTTGCAACACATCCGAAGGTAAGCTGTTGCACTGAGCTCCCCATGCGTAATGCAAACTGCACTGCACGATCGAATAGAGAAATCCAGACATTTGAAAAGGACGCAAGTTATATCTCGATTTTACTATCTTCAAAATACAACATGCTGTCCCTCAGATAATCTCCCAGCCTCGACATTTTGTTTCCATCGCATAGTTGCATTGTATTGCTCGTATGTGAAGCTGTATGTGAAACAGCTTCCAGTCTTAGGGCCGAGGAAATTTATGCAATTTTAGATTGGATTCTTAACAAACAGCTTCTCTGATCTGACAGCACTCGAAAGTTTTTTTTTTCCAAAATTGGCGCAGAATTCCTTTTCCGACCCTGGAAGAGTTAGGTATGTTGGAAAATTGAGTGGGTGACTTTAGGCCACTGGGAGCTCAGCTTCATATAGGTATGTACATCGTCCAATCCATTCATGGATTAGATCGACGAAAATGTTTTTGCTGGTTGTTAAATAGGTATCGTTGTTATTTGTTAGATAAGAATGTTGTTCACTTGCGCCATTCAAGTAACCCTTTTATCTTTCAGAATTTCTCAGAAGCCGTGATGCAGTGCAGAGTGTTTTTCAAGGAAATACCAGCGATTGCAACATCGAATGTACAGAAGGCTGCGAGAAGCTGAATATCCTGGTGAAGATTATGGGTATTGTCAAACCGGCCATCTTCAGCAACGAACAACGCCATAACTTGATCTTTATCGTGTCCAATGAAATGGATGAATTCAGAAATAGACCAGCATACGGCTGGGGTGACTTCATCTCAGAGGTGTTTGGGTCACTCAGTTTCATTCTTGGTATTGCCTTTGTAGCCCTGATTGACTGGGTATTTGCAGCACTGCTATGGCTCTGTGGGAAACTCCCCTACATCCCAGCAATGCCGCCTATCCTAAACTCGGACATTTACATCCGTGACGTCTACTTTATAGTCAGACACGAGCTGTATGGTGAACCGATTCCAATGACCATATCACAGACGTACTTGAAAAAGCATGAGCGTAGGAGGGATGCGTTCCAAGCTGCCCCGTCTACGACAGAGAAAACGGACAGTGACCACCGGCGTCCTCGCCCTCAGTTCCCTCGAATGCATCAAAGGAAGTCTAGTCTGGCTCTAATGTCGGAGGCTATTGCCGCAGTGTCGCATCAACACGAGGAAGCAGTATTGATGCAGCAGTTCAAGAGTTTGTCCGAAGTTATTCGACGGGGAAGTTCTGTCGCAGATAGGGACTTGCAAAAGCGTTCATCCTTCCCTCCCGGCGGCCGGTCTCAACAAACCAGCCCATCAGTGCGCCATCCGTCTGGAGCGACCGCATCAAGTTCTCATGGCATGCCAACGAAGTGGTCGGAACCAAAAATAACGATAAGCGCACCTGATGAAGACGATTATAGGGAAAAGTCACAAACGCCGTCACCCAAAAGCGAACCAGATGAAGCTGAGCATGAAAGTCAACCGGAAGCTCAAGGCGCCCCGGGACAAGAGGCCATCGACACTGGTCAACCGCCGCTGACGCCGGCTAAGAGCGGGCTGCCGGGCATAGACCAGCAGCGTCGGCCGTCGCGAGCCGCCTCCGTGCTGCGAGACCTCGACGCTGCCGAGGCGAGCCCTTCAACGGCCGAAGGAGCGGCTGCACCGCAGCTCCCGGCCCAGGGACAGAGACGTGCCTCCTTATATCGCACTAAACCGCGGCGAAAATCGCACGCGGTCGCGCCGGCTCCGGCCCCCGCGATCGCAGAATCGAGCGAAGGCGAAGAGCCGCCGGACTGAGCTTTAATGCACTTGTTTGGTTAGCTAGGTTTTTACATTGTATTGCCTGTGTTGCCGTGACGACTGGAAGCCATGGCTGAACCGAGTCATTTGGGTGGCCCTAATTCGTGCCCCGCCAATGACTTGTGTAGCATTGACCGTTTTGTCTTTTATTGAACCCTGATGTCTTACGCTACTAATGTCCAGCAAGCACGGAGACTGATGCGTTCGCTTTGTCACAAGGTCCGCGTGCATGTGGAATGTCCTTTGTTGTGTGCTGCTCACAAAGAGACCAACTGACCAGTTGATGTGGCTGTACAGACGGATATGATAAGGTGAAGCATGGTCAAGCTGTTAGGCATCGCGGAGCGCATTTGCTGTTGCTGATTGTAATAGCAGCAGCAAGCCTGTCATTATGCACAAATCTCGTCATGCAGTGTACTCGCCGGATGCCGGTGTTCTCATATCGCACAGAAGAAGTTCTAATGCTCTTATTAGAGCACACCAGCTGAGTTCGTGGGAAGGGAAGCACCAGCCTAAACACGCCTGTTTGGTCTACAGTCGTGTATTTCAGCGCACACACTGACAGGCCGTGACACGACAGCACATTCGTGTGTAAGCTAGATAGACATATATACTTGGAATGCGTACCATGGATAACTCGTCCATATCACCATCACAGCTGATACAAAACATCTGCCCGTGGTCACCGGCGCAGAGACCGGCTGTGCGCTCCCAGGCTCCCTTATTCGTCCGATCGTGTCAACTCGCATTCCGCCGCCGTTAGACCGGTAGCATAAGGTAACATGCTCGCATTTGGATACATTCGGCCTATACGCACACACCCTGTCCTGAACAGCGGGGCTAGCCGCACCTCGGATAGAATCAGTTCTCGGTGCGCGGCCCAACGGCATCTCAGTGGGAAACTCGACCGGTTTCCCTGTAGACAGCAGACCTCCGCGCGACACCATCCGTCTCATGCACCTGCCAGCCCCGTGTCTGGCCACCTCTCCTGCCGCGGGCCGGACAGTCTCGCCCCGGCAGCCCTCGCCCAGACTACCCAGCAGTCGGCCCCGCCAGTACCGTCCGAACTATGTGCCCAGTAAGACGGAGCCCCGGCCAGGGCCAGCGCCACACCGAATCACCACGGCCGAGCGGCGTGTGCGTGCTCCACGGCAACCTCGGGCGCTGGGCGGCGGCGGAGGGCCCGCAGTCGCTCCCAGACGAGCGCACCGACTAGAAAATATGCACGCGTCGGCAAGATACGCGAGATTCGAGCGCAACAGGCGAAACAAACGCAACATCAACAGTCCCCGGAATAGACATGCCCCAGGGATAACTATCAACAGCGTGCGCAGGCCCACGAGGCTGTCACAAACGGTCGCAAAAATCGTAAGTAGCCCCGTGTAGCCCGCAGGCCTTAACAACACTATATAAATATCAGAGGACAGCCCACAGGGCAAGACAGGCCGATCGGAAGGCCCTTTAAAGAAAACCATCCTGGCATAGTCGCAAAGTCCCCGAGAGCACAGAAAAGTTGAGCTTCGTTCCTCCATTGCATATGGAGTTAGCCACTCGTTGAGATACTTTTCCCTGTCCGTGAGTCCACGGGAAGTGATGAAATACTAAACGAAAGTACGAACCAAGAACGCAGTGACTGGAGAAAGTTTCACAGCTCCGAAATCGACCAGTGGTCGCCGACACGGCGTACGGAAAGGCTCGCCGTCCGACCGGCCGGTGCGGCCGACGGCCCCCTCCCTCCCTCTCCCTCCCTCTCTCCAGCGACGCCGACTGAACGTGCGCGCACAACCCCTGGTCGACCGCTGCCGCTGCCGCCGCGCCGGACGCCGCCCGTGCTGACACGGACTTAGTCCGAGGGCCAGCGTACGGGCCGTCATCAGCGTAAACAACTCAGACCTAACCGGTGCACGCGTGCCCGTGAAAACTAAACAAGCGCCACGCTTTTCGGTAGTACACCGCAACGCAAATGTTACGAAGCCACACGGAAAGCGTGCCGACCGCTGTCCCGGCGCAGGACGGCGCCGGCTCGCCCAGCTACTGCGAGGCTGGAGAGAGCCGGTGCCGGCAGCCGCGTCATCCCTCGGTAAAATTTCGCTGCCGCCTCACAAAGTTCTTACACACCAAACCGCGCAACACGTAAACAAGGCAAAACTGGCGCGCGTCGCGTCACCCGGCGCCGACCGACTGCCGTAAAAACTCCATCTACCGCACTAACCGAGAGTGAACGACGAAAGACTGTCGGGGGTCCGGCCAGCTCACCTAACAACTCCGGCAGCTCTCCAGCTGGCCCGCTAGCCCACCAGCTGGCTAGCTAGCCCACCAGACTGGTCGACTTGCCCACCAGCTGATTAGCTAGCCCACCAGCTCGCCAGCTAGTTCACTAGGTCACCGGTAGGTCGGCTACCGAACTGATCCGTCAGCTCACCAGCTCATCAGCAAACTAGCAAGCCAACCAGCCAGCCACCTCACAGGTCAATTCTGTAGCCTACCTGCAAGCTCTAGCTCTACAGTTTGGCTCTAGCTCTGCCTTCTAGCTGTTGGCTCGCCGGCCGGGCTCACCGTTCACAATTCGTCGCCACTCTCGGGTCGGTAGAAGGGGTCGAGCGCGGCGGCCGGTCTGATGCGGGCGCGCGCGGCACCGGAGCCCGACCGCAGTCGCCAGGGGTTGTAGACGTGTCCTCAGGTGGTCTGCGAGTCGATCGACTGGGAGCTGGTCAGCAGTCGGTAGCAGGGCCGGCACACGGGCGCCGGGTCGCCGCCCAGGTGGCCCGGCAGCCTCAGACACCGGTCCAGACACCGCTGGCAGAAGATCTCGCCGCATCGCCAGCAGTGGAACTGAAATCGGCATAAGCGGCAGTGGTTAGATGGAGTCAAACGCCTGTATCTCAATGCATAATATAAAACACTCGTGAGAATCTACGTAGTATTTTTGGCTATATTTTGATGCAGATCCCTACTGAGCTGGGATTTAACAAGGAAATGAACGAAACGAACGAAAGGATTCTGCTCCATCTCAGCGAAGAGGCATCCTATCGACACGGGACCAACCCAACACTCACGGGTCGAAAATAACCCTTCTTCGCGTTGCGAAGCAAGAGGGTCAGTCACCCTGGCCCATTTGCTACTTGGTTATTTCAACATCCACATGGTACATCATTCATAGTCGGTTCGGGGTACAACCTCCCTCTACTTCAATTAAATCAAACAGGATTCACATTAAACCCACACGGCACCTGTCCTGGCTCACGCGCACCTTTTTGCTGAAGTGGTCGAAGGCGGTGGTGCAGCTGCACTCGCGTACACCCCTGGGCGAGGCCCACTCGATGGCTACCGAGTCGAGCTCCCTGGTCAGCTGGTCGGCCGTCAGCGGCGGCAGCTGCAGGTTGGCGTTCACCTGGCGGGAGGGAGCGGGAGGTGTTAGGTGGGGAGGGTGAACGGGAAGGGGGAGGGGTGGCGAATGACCTGTTAGCTCAGTTGAGTGTCAATTTATTGACCGAAGTCCCAAACCCCGATATTTGACTTTGCGTGTAGCATACTTGCATTAAAGAAATACTCGTCTACGCGTTAATCACATTATTTCCTCGCTGCAAAACAAACCAGCTATGGAGAATCAGCAGTTATACGACATGCATACTGCATGTATTTACATGACCGATGACAAAAAGAAATACAGCCACGCCGCGCTATATAGCCGGCTTAAGTCGAACACATTGAGCCATGAGTCGACATCTACAGCGTATAATTATGTGTCACCGATCGCACAGTTTCCCGTACTGTCAGAACTCAGAGGTGCTGTCGGAACAAGGCAGGTGTGCAGCCGTCGGGGCAGGACCGGGGACGTGCTGTCGGCCCTCACCTGGTCGTGGATGTGTCGCCATTCCGACAGCTTCCCCGCGCGGGGTTTTTGTCGGGTCAGGACAGGGGTGTTGTCGGGTCAGGACAGGGTTACAGTCGGGACAGATGACAGCTGGGATGCTGTCGGGACGGGACAGGGGTGCTGTCGGCCCTCACCTGGTCGTGGATGTGTCGCCGCTCGGACAGTTTCTCCGTGCCGGAGGTACTGTCCGCGCCACCGTGGTTCTCCCCGTCGGCCGCGTTGTTGAGCCTGCTCTCCAGCTGCGCTATCCGCTGCAGAGGGGATGTAGGCCGTCAACTATTACACCAATTTACAGCAATACAGCGTGTCGACGTAATCCAACATGAGCTCCACTTTATAATAATCAACTGCATTGCACCAAAACCAAACTAGTTTTACCGAAATAATATGATCCAAAAATAACTAAATAATTCTTCACTCGCGATTGAAAACTAAACATACAAAAAGAAACAAAAAAAAAGAAAGAAAAACACTGCGGTTGGCCAGCTGGCACACCAGACATACAGGCACTAGTGCCACCCACCACTCCTTTCAGACGCATCTCCCACCCACAGTACGGCGGAGGGCGCTGACGGCGTCAATATCCGGTAGCGTCACCGACTCGACGAGCCGCTGAGGTCCCCAGTGAGTCCCCAGTGGGTATCGATCGGCCGCTCCGGCCGAGGGAGGCCCGGCACGGCGGTAATGCCGGCAGCGTTACTCAGACGGATAGGGATACAGGTGGCGCGCAACAGCCGCTCTTTAACAATGGCGGACTGGGAATGTGGAGTCTGTATTGGTGGTAGGGGTGACAGGTCACCGTGTAAATATCGTGCTAGCTCTTCTAAATTAAATTAAATATTTGTAAACGTCGTCGTGCACATTTTTCATGCTTAATTAGCAAGATTGGTTTAGCGTCAGGTCTAGTGCAAAGTAAATTGTATGCCTCAGAATAGGTCCGCCCCACACCTCATGCATCTAACAAAGCCTTACAAATTCACAAGCGACCTTATTTAGCCCAAAATCCTCCGTGCACCTCATTAGATTCCACACACCGAAATAGACCCCATACCGTCAGCGACTGCTGTACGGAGTACGGACCTTCTCCATGAGCCGAATGTGGTCGCGCAGTGAGGAGTTGTGGTCGGACAGGCATCCCGTCACCTCGGCCAGGCTGTCCCGCGGGTGGACGCCGAACTCGAACCGCGTGTACATCCCGCGCCAGAACCTGGCGGGAAAACAAGGGCGGGTGTGGTGGGGTGGTAGCTACACGGGTGAGACAGAGCTGGGACGATACTTATTTACACAGATGGGACAACTTCGCTGAGGTGGATGTAAGTTGTAAAATGTATGGAAGTCAACACGTTATTTAGACGGTGTGGCGCTATGGCATTGTATATAAAATCAAAGTTGGTTGTATAATCATTGCATAATCATTGTATGTATAGGCATTGTATAATGAAAGAAAATACCCAGAACAGCACAGCAAAGCAAAGCAAGCAAACGAAGACCACCTTACGTAAGAAACGGATCCATACTGTCCACGTACCCGTTAGTTAAAAATGAACTGACTGCATAGCTCACTATCTTACCATCAACTCAAACACCTGGCCTCCTCAGCCAGCCCTCCTTCCCCTTCCCCTCCCTGTTCTACTAACCGTATAGTCTGTGGAGCCAGGTTGACCTTCAGGCAGCCCGGGTGCAGGGTGGGGTCGTACAGCGGATTCAGGTACTCATTGCGGTGGTGCGCCATGTACCCCCACAGGGAGTAAGTTCGCTCCGACAGCCTGTGGTAGACAGGTAGGGACAGTGAGTAGGGGCGTCATGTAACCCCACAGGGAGTACTGGCGCCATGTAACCCCACAGGGAGTCAGTTTACTCCGATAGCCTGTGGTATAGACACATGTCCCCACAGGGAGTAAATCTGCTCCGACAGCCTGTGGTAGACACATAAATAGGGACGGTGAGTAGGGGCGCCATTTATCCCCCAAAGGGGAGTAAGTTCGCTCCGACAGCCTGTGGTAGGCACATAGGAAAGGTGAGCGTCGCGTCAGCTAGTAGGCGAGATATTGTGGGCGTTATTCCGTCCAGTGGCTGATACTGTGGGCTAATAGCGATAAGAGCGAGCACACTAAAACAGACAGGCATTACAGCGGGCGACGAAGTTACTGAGGCCCACACAACGTACCGCAGCCAGCTCAGCTTCCAACAATGCAACGCACAGATTAAGTTACTAAACATCTAACAAAACTGTGCTACAGGTTCGAAACTCTGTCAGCTTCGATAGCTTCGAGCTCAATACAGCACGTCCGGTTGAAAGGAAACATGCCACATCCGTTAGTCACCACCTCAAAACCTTAACGACCAACGAACGCTTCAAGACAGAAACGCCTGACCAATGACCACTGTTCTCATGTGCGATCAATCAGCTGACCTGAGATCCTGTCGATCCTTGTGGCAGTTTCCGATGAATGTGCCGAACTGACACGAGAACACATGGTCGTGCAGCGTGAGCAGGTAGCGCTCGTTGAACTGGAACGCCTGGGGCTGCAGCTGGGTCAGCTGCCACACCGCCTCTGCCGGACACACAGGGTCACACGAGAGTCATATGGGGTCACGCCGATATCACATGAGTTACGCTAGGGCCAATATGGGGTTACCTTGAGGTCACATGGGGTCACACATTATCGAGCCGAGGTCATATGGGTCCATTGTGGTGGTCACAAAAAAAAAGAATGAGGGGAAGAAATGAGAAGAATCAGCGACAAAGTGCATCACTGATAAAAAAATGCACACATAATGTTCTCGCTCAAAAACAAATTTGTATCAAGATCCTGTCAAGCCCCGAAGCTGCATACACCACCAGTAATGACGAAGGGAATTCCAGCTCGCACCGCCACAGAAATAGACCGGCAATGCATAGCAGATCGGGTGTGGAAAATACGACATGAATATTACCACCCGGAGGTCATCAATTTTCAGCTCCGACCAACCGCCGTGAAGCGCATTTCTCAGACAGTAACGCAATCTAGCACTGTACACCTTTACCCTCCCAACCCAACCAGCATACCCAGTAACACGGAATGCAATATGTTATCCGCGGCGGATTAGACGGCTCTACTCCTCACGGGCCAGGGTGGCGACGACAGGGCATTCATCTTCACAAGGTGCTGCCCGTTCCTCTTACCACCGCAGGCCGCTTACAGTTCACAGAGCCTTGTGAAAAAGGCGGATCGGCTGACGGCAGCTGCGGTCTACACTCAACGACAAACCGTTGCGTACAGATGGCGAAAGGCAGCACTCACCGACAAATTGCGTGAAGATGGGTGAGATCTCCTTGGGGTCCTGCTGGATGAATCCGCACCGGTCGGTGAACTTGTGACCGTGAGCCAGCCAGACTCTCTCGATCAGCGCCTGAAGGGGGAGGGAAAAGAACGCGACATTTAGAGCCTGCCTGAGGCTGACAATAAATGTGTCATACACTGTCACACCCAAAGGAAGAATGCGTGTCCTGTCTAATCGTTCGTATAGACTGCCAAGCCCACAACTCGACACAATCATAGCACACGGGAAACTAAACGCACACAATCCGTTGAACGCCAAACGGTAACCACTAGGAACAGACGTCTCAGACGTCTCAGGAACAGGATCATGGGCTACACCAAATTCCTAGGCTAGCAATTTAGTCGATTTTCTGTAAGCCTAACACAATTTGACTTCCCTTCCTGCTTACCACCAAACTCGTCCATTCACCTCTCGCTCTCCCTCTCACCTGGAACCCGTGCAGTGACCGGTAGTAGGGGTCGAGCAGCAGCTCTGCCAGGCCGCACGTCTGGCTGGTGCGGTCCCAGCCGTCACTGCAGTGCACCAGCACCGTGGTGCCGGCCTCCACCGATGAGGCCACGAACTGGGCTGCCTCCAGGGTGGTGCGAATGTGCCGCAGCCAGCCGCTCGCCTCCAGGCCAGAGAGGAACGACGACATCGCCGACGTCTTGCTCTCGCAGGCTGTGAGGGGGAGGGGAGAGAGGTCAGGTCAGCGAGGCATGACATGGGTGATATACGGGCGGGTCAGAGGGTTAGTTACCAGCATTATTATCAGCGAGTGGCCTACGCGGAAACTCATCAGTACCTACCCCGAATGAATATGAGTAACTGGACGTAACATTTAAGCAGCACCCAATTATGCAAAGGGTAGACACCATAATAATTATTTTCTAACAACTACCTACATCAAAGCTGTGGGAGTAAACTAGCAGTTTATCAACAATGTGATACACTTTTACTCTATCCTATGAAACAGCACAGACACGTGTTATGCCTCTTTCTCAGCATCAACTCAACAGGACGATCAAACTTGGATTCTTTCCGCCTCCCGATAGCTTACAAACTTCGGTGACAAGCACTCACTTTCCACAAGTTTGCTGAGACTATGCCGCATAACGTGAATGTTCTCAATGCCGAAGAAGTGGAACTTGATGTTCTGGTAGAAGCTCTCGTTCTCGTATCCTTTCCCTGAGGCTCGGTTCGCCATAGCGTTGATCTGTGAAATATTCATGAAACATGTGGTCATAAGCTGTTCGGGATTTAGCGAGTTGTATGTGTTTGCATCCAATAAACACACCTAGCCTGCATCTAACAGACACATGATAATCTAACCCGCCCACTGATAATCTAATATCAGACACATCCGTCTGGCAGCGAGCGTCCCCGCCCGTCCAGTGAAGCCCTCCACGCCAGTCAGCCTGCTGATAGATTCACGCCCGCGCGTCCGTCTGTCGAACTAAAACCACTGCAGCCGCTGGGAGTACTGGGAACCCCGCCCCTCGGCAGAGCTGACCTTTCCACAGCCCGGAATAGACTGAGCGCGAACATACCGTCCGCCCACACAGCTTCAGAAATCAGTTCACCGAGCCGAATCAGTCTGTCAGCAACAGCGAGCGCTGTGCTGTGCTGTTTTGGTGTGTGCTCACTGTTCACTCTTCATTTGATGGTGATATTAATGAATCACGTATCATCAAAGCAGAATTATTTCGTCCATATGATGTAAGCATGACGGCAATCACACCGATTGCTCCCATGGCAAAGCTAATATGCGAGTATGTTTCCGAAGGAGCAGCAACATAAATAAATAGAGCCATGGAATAGGGCTGTAATTAGGGAGCCATAACTCTATTATATCACGCCTAGGTAAAAAACTGACATCACACAAGAGTACCGAAATTCCTCGCCTCGCCTCCCCCGTACCACCCCTCCCGCCTGACCCGACCCCACCGTTCCCGACGACCCATCGTCCCCGGTAGGGGGGGGGGGGGGTAACTCACCTTGGGCCGAGTGTCCACCACATACATGAGCTTGTCGGAGGGATTGGTCATACGGACCAATTCCAGCATCTGTTCATCTTCCAGACAGCGAGCCTTGAAGCCGGACAGAGGTTGGCTGCACCGACAGATGCTCGCCTGAGAGGGGGGGGGGGTCAGGTCAGAGGCCATAACCTGCAGAGACTGCACGGCTCATTGGTCAGAACAGTCCGGAACAGGCGTAACAGGCGGAACACGCTTCGGGGAGCCCGTGTAAGCACAGCGCGCAGGACTCGTTGTGCATTGTACTGATGGGACGGGGAGAATATTGAACTGTGTGTGAAGTGCCGCATTGTGCGGTTGGCATTTGCTCATCAGATAAAAATAACCTCGTTGTGAGAAAAAATGGCAGAGATGATACGGTTATTACTTATTAATATCATTCACCGGAACATACGAAACGACGCATATTTGACAACCGAAAGAGAGCTCAAACCATGCATATACCGGGTGGCCCAAAAAAAACGTTCCGAACTTTGGAGGCCTATATGTCAAATTCGAGTGCAAATAACGAGCCGAAATTTTCATCAAGTTTGCGTCACTTCTTTGCGCATTGGTATGCCAAATTATAACACTGTACCATCATTTTCAAGCCAGCAATCTTATGTTGAATTAGGTAAGACGTTTTTGCTTTTTTTGCCGTTGTTGAACGGTAGTAATGATTGGCTTAGACGCATCATGTTAGAAAAAAAATAGAAAAATAGAACACGTGAATGATACCAGCACGTGTGCTGTTATTTTAAATATTTTTGTCCCACTTATGTGCCAAATATTCAAATTCTAAGCCAAAATTGCGTTAATGGATGTCATTCGTTTCAACACAAGTCCTGTTTCGAAGAGAAGGAGCGACACAGTGAATGGGCTACTGCTGATCGCCCTCCCTTCAAGAAGATCAAATAGTAAATCGACCGAATAAGGAGAAAAAAGCTAGAGGGAGTGTGTCACCCCGAGGCCTGAACCATCAATGAGGCTAGGTGCCAGTAGCAGTCATGGCTGCAGGCCGTGGTGCCGAGATGGAAGTGGCCCGTTCACTCACATTTTTAGTAAACATCTGAGCAAAAAAGTAATTTTTACATGGCATGCTAGAAACACGAACCGTTTAAAAAGTAATTGACCGAATAACATAAAAATCATACCATTTGCTGAAAATATATGCCGTATTAACTATTGGAAGTTTCAATGTTGTATCTTTATCACTTTCTGAGAAATATTGATTTAAAATTGGGAACGTTTTTTCTGGGCCACCCGGTAATTTCCTCATACCAACCATACAACGTCCTCTAACGACTCCAAAAAGCGGCCGCGACCGCTTCTATTCACTCGTTAATCACACCACCATTGCTCGGCGAGCTCGCCCCAGTTCTCCGTAACACGCTATTTCAGACCTCTCTCAGGCAGCCGCGGCGTGCGGTCGACATTTCAGACCGAGCGGGAAGCCAGTAAATTGCCGCCGGCCTCCTCTGTTCCGGGTTGGAGGGACGGAACCCAGCCGTACCGGACGTGTCACGAAAGCGTGACGGTTTTTATCACAGGTCACGCGTCACGAACCTAGCCGGACTACGGCGGAGGCAGTGAGACGGAGACGGGGACAATTCTGGTGCGTTGGCCTGCGTACCATCGATCAAAAGTATTGATCGAAAGGACACGAAAAACAGACAGCTGGTATAAATTACAGCTGGGTAGGATTGCAGCAGCTCTTCGACACATCGACACAGTGACAAAAGACCCAAATACGCCACGCCAACTGTTCAACAGGTCACGTGTGGTAATGGAAAAGTTGGCAACTAGGCTACTTACGTTCACCATAGCCTGTTGAGACTACTGCAAACTTCGGTAAAAGGTCCATGACTTCACTATTGGTTCAATCAGTATCACCGAGAATGGGGATCATTAGAAATTCAGGTACCTAAACGCCACATGAAAATGTGAAATGTGAAAGCCACCGATTTGCTCGCTTAGACCTTCTTATGCATTGGGGGAGCCCGTGGCGGGTATGGTGGGTATAAGGCTTTATACAATCGCCGTTACGGCATATTCCGAGATCTACTCAGCGGAGAAGCACTCCACTCAAGCAAATCCCTCCTATCCCAATATCACTTAGAAGGGATTAGGGAACAGCTACCATATCTCAAGGGGCAGAATATGTCATCTTTTTTTCACTGAGTAAAGCTTCAAGGTAGCTGCAACTGAGCGTAATATGGCGTGCTCGTCAAAGTACTCCTCAATCAAACGAAAGCTGGATATGGGATAGACCCAATCAACAATCTATAAAGAACATCCGAAGTCATCAATGCCACAAAAAAAAACATACCACAGGATCATTTCTTAGCAAACCCTTCATCTGAACACACACAAAAAAAAAACACTCATGCATAAGTTCTAGAAGAAAAAGAAAACGTCAAAAGTGTTCGTTTCTTAACGCATATGAAGATCTACAATAATTGTTCGTAAACAGCAATTTAAATTGTGCTCCTAGACCCCCAGGGCCCCACCCCTCCCTTCCTTCCCATCACATCTTCGCCGTCGCTCCTGTAGCTCACCTGATTGTGTCGTTAGCTTACCTGATTATGTCTGTAGCTCATCTGACTGTGGTCCTTGTAGCTCACCTGACTGTGAGCTACTGTGTGGTGTCTGTAGCTCACCTGATTGTGGTGCCGGTAGCTGAGGACGGGCAGGCGGCCCTTGCTGCGGAACCGCGCGCAGCCGATCAGTACGGCCGTGGAGGCGGCGGCCGGCACCGCCAGCAGCGGCGGGTACGTGTCGCACACCTCGTACGACTCGTTAATGTCCGTCAGCGTCCAGGCCGAGTTCGGAACGCCCATCCGCCTGGTGGACAGAGTACAAGGGGAGTCTTATAGCTCGTTATATGATGTCCTGTAAGGATCAAAATAACATTATAACAACGTGGGCACAGTGAATTGTACATCCTTTTTAGCAACTCCTTGCTACTTACTGTCCCCTCATCTTTGCTACCTAATCTAACCATATTTCACACACACTAAACCACTGGCGCCATGCGATGAAGCACGGTGACCAAGTACTATCCATAGTCCCGGTGTCGAATGTCCAGTTGTGTGTAAGCCGGGGCGAGGTAATGCAGACAGAACTGACCAATCTATGTCACGCCAGACTGTCATTAGGTGGCGGGCGCACAGAGGGTGAGGTGACGGTCAATACTGCGGCGGTAGCCCGAGGCTGGTCCCGCTGGGAACAGCGTGCCGGGACGCGGGGAGACGATAAACTTTGAGCAGTAACTTACTCCAGCCGATTGACGAATACTTGTCGAGCGTGCAGCTAGACTGGGCTTCTTTTATAAATATATGCAATATTCATACATCGCGAAAATTTCGTAGATCAGGATTCCGAGCATATCACGCTACGATTAGCGATAGTAGGCCGGTGAAATTTTGCCGTAATCTTGAAGGGGTAATACGTGCAACATTCATGGTAGTTGGCAATGCGATCGGATGGTGTGCTTTGTAAGATCGTAACTTGACGTTCTATGTTAGGTAACACAAGCACACTCCCATAATATCGCAGTTTGAGAGCAAGTAACATCTCAAGTCAACCAATGAACGTCTAAACCGCGCTAAACTTCGTAGGGATTATTTTATCAGGGAATAGGGATTATATTATTATATTATTATATCATATCTTTAATTATTTTATCAGGCATAAAATAATTAAAAGCAACCTTCACCATCAACTTCAGAGCACCATCAAATCTCAAATTATTCCACGAACTCGCTCACCGTCCCTACATCCCTCCCACGCACACATAAACCGTTTCCGTCTGGACTGCTCTGCAGCCGCCTCCAGCCCACTCCAGCCGTCGTAAACACTCGTCTCCCGGTCCCGTTAACCTTCAGCTCTAACCGGCCGGGCCTGCGGCGGGCGTTAATCTGTCAGCTCTAGGAGGACGGACGGGACGGGAGCCGGACATCTCTGTCTACTGGCAGTCAGCCGGCACTCACCGAAAGTCGTCACGCAGGTTGTAGATGTTCCAGCCCTCCTCCTGACGCAGCTCGGTACTGCGGGGCGTGTACTGGAAGCAGTACAGGTCCTGCAGCTCCACTGGAAAATGGAACGGCGCGGAGTGAGAAGCCAGAACATCTATTTCATTAGACAGGGGAGCACAGAACATAATTTCTTTGCCTCTCTGGGCATCACTGGGCCTGTTGATTGCTAACGAGAATACACGACACACATTTCGATACGACTGCGGACAAATTTTTATTTTAGTTCAACATAGCTGAGCCAGAGGCATGCATTTGAATCCATAGATAAAGCGCAAGCACCACCTGACTGCGTGTATTTACTAGCGGTCAATGACGCACACCTTAGTAGAATCAATAAGTAAAGTACAAGCACCACTTGACTGCGTATATTCATTTTCGGCCAGTGATCAACCATCACCCAGAACGATCAAAAGACAAAAAAAAAACACTGTTCGCCGTTTACATGCGGGGAAACAGTCGGTCACTCGCCGGGCTGCGGGGGCTGTAGGACTGCTGAGGTCACATACCGGGCTGCGACAGCTGAAGCAGGGACGTGTAAATGTCGTGACAGTCGGGCTCGCGCTGAATGACAAACGTGGCCGAGCGGAAGTTCTTGCAGCGGACCAGCAGGGGCGAGCCGCCCGGCGTCAGCGGGAGCTTCTCCACCGACGCTATGTGCATGTGCGATATCTGAAACGGAGCGCGACGGTCATCCGTGCGGTACCTGACCCAGTGGAAGTCAACGAATTGTAATTAATTAACTATGGCGTGCGATGAGGAGTACTACCTACCTAACAACGAAATAAATCGAAAATCACATCCATCTGGGTATTGCAAATGTACCACTGGAAGAAACTTTCAACGATAAACTACAACAAATGCAGGTTAGGTGCTTTCTTAACACTAATTCATTTTTAGGAATTCCATTTCTCGTCCAATAACTGGTTTTCTGCCGGATCATCGTAGACATTGTCAACGTGTACCTCCTCCCTCCAGAACCATTACGATATCGCAGCCTCTATGGGCCGATCTGCATAATCTCTGGGTACCGCGTCCAGAATAGCGATGTGTTTCTCAGTGATGGGCCGACGACCCTCGCCTCGCCAGCGTGGGCGGTGCAGGTGACACGGATGCGTTTCAGCAGAAATGACTTTAGGGGTACAGCCAGAACTCAGGGGCCCGCATCATGAAATGAGACACAACAATGAGCATATTAGGCAGCCATAGGCCCAAAGGGCGAGTGAAGTATTAATTAATATGCACATCGCATGTTTGCTTTGGCATTAGGCTGCAGTTGCACACCGCAGTCAGCACTCACCCAGGTCTCCTTTTTGTTGCGTGGGTCCACAAAGATGAGATGTGTGGCGGTCAGGTAAAGGGTGCCAGGTGCGGGCTCCACTGCAGTAAACCGCTCCAGCATCCTCACCTTTTCCACCTGCCACAGACAGAAGCGGGTGAGTGAAACAGTTGATAGAGGGGGTAAGAGAGGGAGACAGACATATGAGAATCCTGAGCCAGATTTTACACAATTGTCTTTGGGAGAAGTGCAAGGAAATGCATGACAATGGTAAAATTAAAGAAATTAATAAATGCAAGAGGTTTGGAATGGTGAAATAGGAAGCTAATAAGCAATTTGTTGCATGAAATTTGAATAAGTGAATGGATGCATTTTCAATTGCAAATACATTAGGTAATCAAATCCAATGTATCTTCTGTTAAACAACCTTTGGTTTTTTGATGATCTCCATGGTCTGCTGCGGGTCACGGACACCCGTCTCAACCTCATTGTTGCCGGGCAGCAGCTGAGACAGCTGCCGCCCGACACCCTTCAGGAACTGATCCACGGTGGTATCAACTCAGACTGCAGGCGGCTTAACTTCACTCAAGCCAACTGCCACTTTCAATGTTACTGGAAAAAACAACATGTCAATGTCAATTTGATGCTTAAAAGGGATAGCACTAACAGGTCAGAGCAAGAGGTGGATTTCTATAAGCATACTTCTATCAATTAATCAGCAAAAATGCATGTTAACTATTTCAATTTGTATCACTCATATTTCTTTCAGCATATTGCCAGAAAAAGGTTGCCTCTGGTTCCGTCCTGGTCCAACAAACTTGCCTATTTTGATTTCATTGAAATGCTCTTACCTGGAGTTGAAGTATCTACTGAAAATCTGCAAATTTTGATGAGAAGATGAGAACGTTCACCCTGAAGTAACAGTGCACATAAAAATGCCTTTTATTCGGGGAACGAGTGCACCATTCGCATTAAAACAAACCCCCCAACCCCAACAAGTAGACTGACGCATACACGCGTAAGATTTGTCTATAAATTTGGTAGCCCTTATCAGCTGAGAACTTAAAAACACTGACTTAGCACCAAACCCGGATTCGATAAATAGGGGCTGCGATAAATAGGCGATAAATACATAAGAGCTATTCCCACATATAAATAAAATTTCTCCTTTTATGGTCTTCCTTTCTACGTATGCAACGTATGTAGTACGAAATCTCAAATTCAACCACAAGGCCACGAGGACGATGCTTACCCTAGATTACTTTTGCTTACCTACCTATGTCCGAGAAGCGATTTTACCGGAACATGGAACTTTTGAGCCGGTCTCCATCGTTGAAACCAAAAGTATACGAACATCCAATAGCCAAATGCATCTTTCTACCATCTATATTTTCTGATAAAAGGTAAGGATTCGAAGCATTTATTTGAAATATAGTGATAAAACAGAATTATGAGGAGTAAATAAAATGCTTAAATATGGCAGCACCAAGGCAACTGCGCCAAAAAAAGGGAGGGTTTGACGAATGTGCTGCACTTTGACCTGTGATGCACACACGTGTGATACGGGGTTGAAATATGCAATATCAATATTAATTTTTAAGATTGCCGGCAGGTATCAATATAATGTGATACCTCTTGCCAGTATCTTGTGGTGATGTTAAATGAATAACACTTGTTTGCGCCTTGCCAACAGTTTGTGCTCAGAATTTTGAAATCAAAGCCAAGTCAAAGTGGTCTTACCAGTCAGAAACTACCAATTGAAAATCCATGCCAGGATTGCAGTTAAGTGAGGGAGAATGGACTTAACAAGCCTTGCTACTGGATTTGGATGTGGTGTATTTTTCTGCTGGCTTCTTAGGCAAGGGCGAGTGTCTCAGGTACTCGCAGGGGCATCAAAGACTTCTGCAGCCTGTGGATCTCGGACTCTCCCTCGAGTTGCTGGCCATGGACAGCAAAAGCTTGTCCTTGTAGTGAGAATGGATCTCAAGATGGGGAAAGGCAAGATAGCAGCACAGTGCTCTCATGCTACTCTTGCTGCTTACAAGAGAGCACTTGATGAATCACCTGGTGACCTCAGTTCTTGGAAAAGATCTGGACAGGCAAAAGTTGTTGTGAAGGTTGATGATGAACAATCATTGTATGACATTGAGGAAAAGGCAAGAGAAGCAGGGCTGCTAACAGCCATTATCTCTGATGCTGGACTGACTCAAACTGTCCCAGGAACAGTTATGGTGATGAGTGTTGGACCCGCACCAGCCTCTCTCCTGGATGCTGTGACAGGACACTTGAAGCTATTATGAAGAAAGTAGGTAATGCAGAATTGAAATGAGCACGCAATGAGATTGAAGGAAGAAATAATTCCATTTGACCAATCTCTGAGTTGCAAGTTGTACCTGTCGTGTGGTCTTCAATGTTAATGCCACCTCCACTTCAACCTCTGCTTGATCAATACACTTGAAATGCTACACCATCCACATTGTTTTATATTTGTGAAAATGTAGGCACTGTTGACACTGTTGATATGTTCAATTAGCTACACATTGCACTGCAGGCTGCAGTCAACCAGCATGATAAGACTTGAATCTTGGATAAGACTTTCACATGGGATGGAGCCAGAAGACCCAAACACTTAGGTAGCTACCATAAGAAGTTAGGTGACCATTTAATATTAGCAGGTAGGTCAAAGTCAATTCTAAGGCTCTTTTGTCAGCAACTTGCAACAACTTACAACAACTTGGGTGAAGCGGTTCATGATGGAGCCCAATGATGGATTTGTATTTTTCATTTCTTTGAATGCATGACTGCAATTGCATTTTCAGTTTTTGTAGCAATGGATGGCAGAATATGCTAAAATGCATTCCTCTCATGCAAGCCATCAATATGCCTCTAAATGAACGGACATGTTATAGCCACCTCAAGGCATCGTGTGATTCATCACAGAAGTAATTACTTCTGTGCCATTACCATTACCATTAATGGTCGCAATCAATCAGCCCCAGGTCAATATCTGCGGTTTGGCTGAGTGCTGAGTCTGACGCACTTAGCTGCAATTACATCTCCGCCCGGGGATTGGAATAAGATCGTAATTTTCTCGTTGAAATCATACCATTACAATAAGGCCGTTTTGAGAAGGAATCTTGGTTTTGAGCACCCGACCGACCGCGTCCGGTTGGCCGGTGATAATGTAACGTTTTGCAGGTAGGTACCTAGATGGCAACACGGTCCTCCCTAGTTAAGCCTGGCCCTTTCTCGCCAGTTGCCACAGTGTTGCAGACGTCTCTTTCACAACGTATGGTGCGGACGACGTAGGTATAGCTCCCCAGCCGCGAACTCGCGGCCACCGGGTTACAAGCGGACGCCTTATCCACTATATCCAGTATCCACTAGGCTTCGCAGAAGATGAAATCGACAAGGATGACAAACATGATGAAGGCAAGCGTGATGAAAAGCTTATGGTGGTATTGCATTCCTTTATGAAGTTATTTTGTGTCCGACATTGGATTCAGATTCGTATATGAAGCCAACTTCACGGACATACACTTCAGCAAGATAGTACCGGCACTATAATGAAAATACTCTCAGTTTTGGTGTTATAATCATTTCAAAGTACAAAATTTTTCCTTTGTTTAATCTTACTTTTAATTTGCTATTTTATTTGAAAGGAATATAAACGCCTTGTAGAGCGGGGAAAATTGTTTATAAAATAGTGATGGGCAATAACCATTATGCGGCAAACTCAGAGCAAACTGCGTAAAGATTGTAGATTGTAGAATTTCTTGATGTGTTGAAGGTTGGATTGGTGTGATTGTGATTTTATGAGTTAATTGTGGTTACTGTGTTTTTAAGTGAATCAGCAAAAACACAAGGCACTCTCAGTGTGTTAATTTTAGCCTGGAATATTGTGATGCGGTTTGGTGGCCCCTGTCATGACTTGAATGGACCTCCAAGAATCTCGCGGGACGTGGCGTCATACCATCCGTTTTGTAAGTACCTAATCATGGATAGGGAGATAGTGTATGGGTTGGGATCATTAATTAAGTCAACTCATTCTGCTGATGTGCTTCTGTCTCTGCACCACTGACTGGCAGGGTCAGTCCATTCTGCAAAGTATGGCAATTTCGACGAGATCTCGTTGGTGCGGTCTTGTTCGGCTGGTGCGGATTTGGTGCGGTGTGGTGCGAATTTAGTAAAGTGCATTGTGGAATTGGCTTGGTGATGGACATGACTAACCTGACGAGATAGATGAAAATCGAAAAAAACTGTTGGAGCTTTGACATCATGTTGATAATTCAGTGTGCTCGGGTTGAAATGAGTGTGCGCTGGTCAGAACGGACTGCCAGTGCTGGTGGTCCAGTCTGCAAAGCATGGCTGGCAGGTCGACGAGTTGCACCGGCCCAAGTTCAAAATACGCACCAATCCTTCAAACAGAGCCGGAATATCCGCACTAAAGCTGGCTGAGGGTACAATAAATCCGCACCGGCCACCGAACCCGCACAAGTGACCAGTTGAAAGCCGCTCTGACCGATATGAGTCACAAGCCTGCCCTCTTAGTGGTATGAAAACGGAACAAGAAATAATTGCACAGCAGGATTAGAATTAAAAGCATGTCACTCCAATACATGAACCCTATCCGTTAGCGTTAGCTGCCCCTGGCGCTTTATCCAGGGTGATTATTGCGCGATGTGCCATGGTTACCCTAATGGCTTGACGACTTGTGAAGGCCCCAGTTATAAAAAAGAAATATGAACGGCCCCAGAAAGTGGGACTATGGCAATTGGCATGCAGGCATTTTCGTTATTTCTCGATAGGTCATTAGCTGTATTGAACAACAAATCTGATAGGCAAGTCATTCACAGCGGATTTGACTATACTTAGCGCCTTGGTCGCGGCAAAGTGGTGGTCCTCAAGGCCTGCCATCAGCCATGCGCATCTCGCCCTTCTTACCACCGAGCGACACCGCTAAACCCTTACATGAGCCGAGCGCATCTCGTTTGCGAATGCTGCAGAGTGCAGAATGCAACAAACTCAGATTCTTTCAACACAACCTATTAGCTGCGTTGAACGTACACGATAAATTGCTCACATTTGACAGTTTGAAGCGGCGGAGCGGTGATTTTCTGGCCCTCCTATCGGCCGTACGTACAAATCTTGAATCCCCCTCATCGGCCATGCTCATGACGTGGCCCCTTGCTCCTGGTTTCGATCCCCCCCCTCATCAGAGGGGGCCAAGTGCCCCCGACAGGCGGACTCTCGCCCTCGCCCTCTCCCCGCCATCCCCCTCTCTCTATCACTCCACCAATAGCAATGGTCATGCTTGTCAGCTGCTGGATACTGATCACTTATGCCATTCTTGTGTCAATTATGTCAGTGTGTGTGCACTGTGCAGCCACTAATTATATTTGACTCAGGTCGGATGAAAATGTTTATGTGATTTCACAGAATGTCCATCAATGAACATTGAACATCAATCAATCATCAATCAATGAACAGAATGCAGTCTGCCCATCAATTTTTGTCCATTCAAAGGCTGTCAAAGTGTTTGATACATTTTCGTCCATCGCGAATCAGCTTACGATATTTTCACACCGTTAGGGTTATGGTGTCATCCAATCAGCCGTTCGCTGGCGTCTTTAAAGGTTTTGTTGGTTTTGTGGGCGACGTGCTTGGCATGTAAACACGCGCGTTTTCATCAATTACCATCGGGACCACAGAGTGCAAACGCCACATGACTGTGAATTGAGCCATTTAGCGAATGTAATGCAATTTGTTTTCTTTCTTTTTCTTTTTTAACGAACCTTTTGATTGAAAGGATTCACTAGGACAGCGCCCCCGCTAAGCGAAGCTTGTTACGGTGACCCTGCCCTCTACCCTCCGATCGCGCAATTCCGGTTCTATGGCAGAATTTGGGGTCCAAAGTTTAACGCGCGCACATAGCCGCGCACGGTCGGTCCCCTCACTAACTTTGCCTGGCTACGGTCTGCCACCAACCGCAACCATACCTGTCAGGAGGCTCGTAAACGTCAAGCGCCCATCGCGCTTCGAACCCGGACTGTTAACCCGCGAGTTGCTGGGGGGGGGGGGGGAGGGGGGGGGAGCTAAACGCCCCCACTTTTTCCGTCGCACCAGGCGCGCCAAAATTTGGGTACCTGTAGTGAATTGATTGACGTTTATTGTGACAAAGTTTCAAAAAAATCGGTCGGAAATTTTTTGAGATATCGAGGTTTTAGTGACGTCATGATTTCTGAGTTTTCGACCAAAAACGGCATATGTTCAAAAAATCATATAAAATCACAGAATAGACATACAGACATGCCGTAAGCGCCATTAGACTGCCAATACCATGAACAATAAAATGGCTATCTTCGATTATTGATTATCGTTCCGAATTTTCCAAAATCTTGAACTGAATCTTGGCAATTTCTCGTGACTACTTCACAACTATGATACATGCATTTCTTAAATTGAACTTTTTGAGCCAAACACGTACACATATGATAAAATGAATGTCACCATCGTGTTCTGCCCAAAATTACCCATAAAACATGTGTCACAGGCTGCGAATATCAGTTTTGATTTTCGGGGATATGTGCCTACCCGGTTGACCTGACCTTGACCCTGACCTATGCTTGACTGACCCCTACATGGAGCTGCCGCTCTTGTAGGCCTTACATAAAGGATTGTGCACCGTTTTGACAGAGTTTATGACGAGAGGCGCCCATTGCGAAGCCCTGAAGTCCATGCTACTGAAAGCCCGATTTCAGGTGTTTGACCTGACCTTGACCCGACCTGTGACCTCAAAATTCAACTTTAAAGTACTCATCTGAAGCGTCTTGTCGTGTTCTTTCGTTTGCCGCCTCGTGCGTTTCGCTGCGCCTATCGGTTCTCGAGTTATCGGCTGGGGGCGTTTAACCCCCCCCCCCCCCCCAGCAAACGGCGGGTGGCGAAATATCCCAGCAACTGCCGGGTTAAAGCCGGGAACGCGTGCTCTCACCACGCGGAGTCTAACGCTCTACCAACTGAGCTACGGGGGCCGGCTGAAAATTACCCCCGGTAGTCTAGCTGAGTTTCTCGTCGTTTCTGACGACGATAAATAAAGCGAATATAAATTTGCAAATTATACTGTAGTGAAACAAACAGTCCAATAGAAATGCTTAACATTTTGTGTTGTTTTCCATTGGGGTACCTTTTGAGGTATTGAGGTATACCTTTTGTTGGTTATTGGCTTAGAACACGACAAGCAAACCCACTGCTCTCTGCCTCAACCCCTGTCGTTCCTGTCGCGTTTCCGTGGTCCAACGCTACCGTACAGCCGCAGATACCGGCTGCAGCGGCGGCTCACGTCAGCGCGGCGTTCCAGTCATTCCTGGCGTAGTACGACCGTTTCCTCCCAGCCTGCCCGGCTGCGGCTCGTAGACGCGGCTACTTACTCCGGCACGCCTCAGGAGATGGCGAGCAGATTCGCTGCGGCGTAACCGCCGCCGGCGGCTTCTCGTCTTGGCTCGTCCCGTTCCGGATCATATGCACGACTGAATGGACGGTAAATTTTGCGTTGATTTGACGCGCAGGGCATGCGTGAAACCGGTCCGTTATTTTTGGCACTGATGGTGGTGTGGCCACGGGGGCGTGGCTGCCAGGGACACGTGAGTGCTTTCAGGGCGAACACTTCGTCCTTGGCATTGTAGCCGTGACGTGTTTCCTTGCTCATGCTAGTCGATATTGGGTTTATATATACGCCCAAACATTGGCATGATTTGTTTTAATTTGCTGCTCAGATGGTAGGCGTACGTTTTGAACAGTTAACTGTATGGCCTTGAGTTAACTATTCAATTCACCGTACTCGCATTCTCGAAACACTTTATCTGAATTTGGTAGCAAAATTATCAAAGGATCACCATTCCATTGCTTCTGGTGATGTATGCACATAATACCTATCGGTTACCCAGTGACCCTGATCTTCCCCTAGTCAGCCGCCGTTTTTAGCCCACGTAACATCCTCCCTTACAAACCCTTATCAGCGGCCGCTGACCGCAGTTTCCACCCACTCGGCGACTGTGGCGGCCTCCGAAAGGTCGTCTCTCGCTATCGCCCGCCATTCCCTCCCCCTCTCCCTCCCCCCGGTGAAGGTCCGACCGACACATTGGATAATGAATGTTCCCACCACTCTGAGCGCTTTTCGTTCGCCGTTTTGATCGGCATGCGGTCAGCTTGCTGGTGTTTCTCGGCTTATCACTGGTGAATTTCACTAAGGGTGTTTTGTGAGTGACTTTCATGCATCGCAGAGGGGAAGGCGGTATCCTCCCCGTCTCCGATGCATGAACCGAACAAATACTCTTACTACACTACACCCGGTAGCTTGTGCTCTACCGAATTCAGTTCACGGGACAGTGAACAAGGCGCCGTATTTGAGTAAAAGATATTGCTGAGTGTTGCTGTGTCGCTGTCCAGTAACCCGTAGTGGGGTGCTAAAGCCCCAATTAACAAACAAACAAACCGTAGTGGGGTGTGGCGTCGCCGACCGGTCACCAAGAGAGTGGCACTGTGTGGAGACGGAATGCGTTCCGCTCGTGTTGCCGAGTAGCCTTGGCGGTCGCCAATCCGTTACGTCAGAACCGCCTGCGTACGAAGTCTGACCGGAGTAACCCGGATGGGTGAGTCCGGAATCGAATGGGATGTAGATTAAGCGGAGCACGTGGCGTGTAACCGCAGGTTGTTGCATAGCTGAAGATTAGATACTATTATATTATTTGTCACTGTCGCTTAATGTTAAAAAAACACACCGGGAGTTGTCCTGTAGTCTGTTTTTATATGGGCCGAGCGCAGTGGCCCGGGGTGGAGTGTAGGGAGATGTTTGCTGCCGATTTGGTGTCACCAGTCGTTACTGTGCGGTGTTGCAGCCGTGCCTCAGTCCCTGAGGTCCGCCGTGGCTGTCCGTTTGAGACAGTCTCTCATATACCCTGGTCAGGACCTGTGTCACTCATGTGACCACGTATTCTTGTATTCTTATTGCATAATATCACCAACAGGCATGATCCCTAATCCCTATGATAGGTGAAGTCAAAAGATAAAATACGAAAAAAAAAACATGCACAATAAACTATCATAATAAAAACAGTATTCTCATGTACATTGCCCTAGAGTCTCACGGATCCGGTATAGAGGACGAGGCGCCTCTTGATGCTTCCAACAGGATCACATAACACATCAGTTTGAGGCTGGGCTTCCAGAAATTTGTTGGTGGCACGAGGACAGCGCGTAAACAGGCCGTTTGCAATGCAGTTCACTCGCCCACGCGGCACATGGAACAATGTCGACACAGCGCTGCGTGTCGCTCTGAGCGGAGCGTGTAACGAGAACGACCGTAGAAGATGAGAGGATGACACCGAACCTTTGAATACCTTGCACAAAAATATAATGTCACTCTCAATGCGCCTGGCCATAGACCACTATATATCTGGACTGTGCACGGAAATTAGGGCCCTGCCATTAGGGCCCTAACTTTCGAAGGTAGTCACAGCCAACTTATTCGCCATATGATGATGTGCTTTGGGGAACATCACCACTAGTCAATTTGTAATCTCAGTTATATCTTACATTGAGCAAAAAATATATAATATTAGCGCAATCATCGAAAAAAGAAGGGCATTTTCTGCCCATTTCTTCCATGATTTAACATGGTGTGGATGATGGTTCCCAGCTAATTTTCACGAGAATTAGCAAATTTTCACAGACATGTAGGTAGCGAAGATTTTTGCAAGATTATCGTTGTTTGTTGTTTATCATTGACATGCGGGATAGTTCTCTTTTGTCTTTAAATAAAATGAAACCTTTTAATGCATACATGCCACTGAAATACAGTAAAATGTGCCGCTAGTGATAATCATTTCAGAATATCCTATGAACAGAACAGGGAGTGAGCATATTCAAAGAGCCAAGACAGTGCATGCAACAATGTCAGTTTTCCGGTTCCTGGCTAAGGCATCAATATGAAGTCAATTTCTATATGCCCTAAAGCTGAAAATGTCTTGGAATTCTGACCACTGGGCTCCCTGTGAGTTTTATTACATGCTGTGACGCTGGCCGAGACCGAAAAATTGAGCAGAAGACAACTGTAAGGAGAGGTGGCGGATCCGTTTCCAGACTGGCGGCTCCTATAATATCAGTCACAAGTGAAGCCCAAAACTAGCTAAAGTCTTGCAATTTGGTCAAGTGATGGTCACATATGTTATGGCTTGCGGAGAGCTGGCGTGCCCACATCAGCAATCTGTGTTCCGCTCCTGCATGCAAGCAATGGGTCCTGCTCTGGTAACAGCTGCCGAGTCGCTCTCTCTTCGGCACACGTATAGCTTCAAACGTGTGTTTCAAGACAGCGCGACTACCATTGTAAAGGAAAACGATAACTTTCTTCACATTGCTCGCTGAGGGAGTCACACTGTCGAGAAGCACCTCAAGTTACAACGCTACGACCTGCATTCCTTCAACACATTGATGTGTATAGTTGAGCGAAAAACAAACATTGCAATTCATGGAGTCAATATGGACAGTATACCGTCACTCAACACCAGCGATGCGCGAACAGAGCTTCATGAAATAAGAAAGCTTCATGAAAATGAGAAAGGTTGAGCCGCAGGACGTAAACACAATGCAACATTCCTGGGATCAGTTTGTCTATGCAATCAATAACTACGATCCTATTCGTCGATGTGTAAGATACCTACATGGCTGAGAATTTCAGATGTGGATTTACAATTCGAATAGTAACTAAAGGCAAATGTAGCACAAGAACTATAAGAAAGTGCATTCCTAAGTGCGAAGCTCTGCTGCAGTGTCCAGTGAACCGAGATCTCGTGACTCCGTCTAAATCTCGAATCTCGATCGCCATCACCCGCTGCAAAATGCGGCCACCGTCACTGACAACGGTGTTCAAAAGTCCCCTTCTCTCGAGAGGGACAGATGACAGAACCCGTCTGTCCCTATGCTGAGCATGAAATCGGCCTCAGTGGAAGCAGGGAACAGTTGTGGCGCAGCACCGGCAGCTTTGTTATTTACCCATAGGAATCTTCGTAATTCCGTGGCGCAGATCGTGTGGGCTTTCAAAGCATTGAGCCGGGTGCGTGTCTGATTTAGACAGGCAAATTAATCTGCAGTGTGTCCAATATGTCGTCAGACTGTCTCTTGTCAAAAACGACCGATCACGGATTGTTCCTGTCTATTGATGCTTTGAACTTAATACAGTGTGATATACCTGTCTATAAGTGCTTTTATTTATTTATCGTGTTAAAAATCATGTTATAAATTATACATTTATTAAAATATACATCACATTTAAGAAGTTACTTTCATTTAAATGGGCTTACTAGAGCGTCAATACACAATTCCGCGTGCTACGTCGAATTTCCCAGCAGGGCCCTAATAGCAGTCGGCAAAATCCGTGCACAGTCCAGATATATAGTGGTCTATGGCCTGGCATGTAGCGATCTCACGTCGAACAGCTTCAGCAGGTAATGATATTCAATCGAGTCATGGTGAACGTTCGTCATGTTTGCCAGCCAAATCAAAAACTTGTGTTGGACACGTTCCAAACGCACGAGATGACACTTGGAAGCACCGGCCCAAACTACAGAACAGTACTCTAGGATGGCCCTAACATTTGCATTGAATGCCGCGAACACTGCTCTCCTGTCCAGTTTGCACCGCGGAGAGGTCGCCTGGAGGCTCCGCATGAGTAGCCCTAGTGCCCGATTGGCCTTTGAAACAATCACATTTGTATGGTCTGCAAAAGTAAGTTTTCGGTCAAGTACCACACCCAAATCACGAATCGAAGTCACTTCTTGCAGAGTGCTACCACTGATTTGATACACAGATGGATATATGTCTCTTTTGAGCGTGATTTTAAAAGTTTTACACTTCGAGGGATTCAGCTTGAGCCCCCAGACCGCCGCCCATTCCGTTACAGCATCAATATCGTTCTGGAGCCTTTGTACATCATCGTGATTTCTAACTTTCTGAAAAATCTTCAAATCATTGGCAAACATCAAGCAATCTGTCTTGACGACAGATGGCAGGTCGTTCACAAGGAGCGAAAAAAGCATCGGACTGAGCAAACCGCCCTCCGGCGTTCCTGAGACGACTGGGGCCCACTCTGACACCTTGCCGTTTAAAACAACTCGTTGCTTCCGCCTTCCTAAATATGACGACAGCCACTTCAGAGCCAACCCTCTCACACCATACATGTGTTCCAGTTTGTACAGTAAAAGACGATGGTTAACGCTCTGGAATGCACTTGAAAAATCTGTGTATACCGCATCAAGTTGGACACCCAGTCTCACTAACGACAGATGAGGTCACACAGAGATGGTCTTCAGCTGAGGGCATTTCAGCGCTGTCCGTCCCGATCTCTCGTCCTTGATGGCCAGTTCCCCATACCTATCTGTCTGCGGATCAGCGGGCTCTGTCCCGTCCTGTTATCCACTGTGACTGCCAACGCATGTTTGCCGTTATATTTGTTCCCACCCTGACTATTGTGTTGGCCCTTTCCATGCCCGTGGCCTTTTCTGTCTTATTGGGCTTACGTGACCTTTACGTGACGAGTGATGGGCTCTACGCAGTACGCGCGCTCTGCCGAGTCTCCCAAAATCCATTACTCTGCGGTCTCTTTCCCTCTCTTTCTTCTCTCTCTCTCTCTCTCTCTCTCTCTCTCTCTCTCTCTCTCTCTCTCTCTCTCTCTCTCTCTCTCTCTCTCTCTCTCTCTCTCTCTCTCTCTCTCTCTCTCTCTCTCTCTCTCGCTCTCTCTCTCTCTCTCGCTCTCGCTCTCGCTCTCTCGCTCTCGCTCTCGCTCTCTCTCGCTCTCGCTCTCGCTCTCGCTCTCGCTCTCGCTCTCTCTCTCTCTCTCTCTCTCTCTCTCTCTCTCTCTCTCTCTCTCTCTCTCTCTCTCTCTCTCTCTCTCTCTCTCTCTCTCTCTCTCTCTCTCTCTCTCTCTCTTTACTCCCTCTACCTTACCCCGTCCGCCGTCCATCGTCGTTCCGTTCTCGGGCTTCGCTTGGTCGATGCCGCGCTGGCCATTGGGCTCCATTGTTGCACACTGCCGCTGGCTGCTTCTGTTGACACGTCTGTCATGGCTGGTGACTTGGGACACGAGTAACAGGCGTCCTATGTGAGAGCCGATTGTCTTCAATTGGCGGCTGTGTTTGGCTGCAATTAAATACGGTGGGCGGCCCGTTGTGGGAGAAAAGGATGCTTCTGTTGCGAGACAGCTGTGACATTTGTTAGTTGACTATTCTGTCGTTGATTGGACGTGTCATGACGAGTTGCAGTTTGTTGCCGCCCCTGGGCAACTTCTGGTGTCCATGCGAGACGAAGTTTGTAGGTTGACGCGCCACAGTCATGTCTTGGTGACTATTGGTGGCCTTTATCAGACTGTGAGAAGTGGGGCGGGTACGACGAGCCCGACCGATTGTTTGGAGTTGAGCTTCACATATATGACGCAGGCTAGATGTTACGCCTTCCCCGAGTTTCATATTTCAACCCTCATTCGACTGGACTGAATCTCGTTTCGCTCATCCGCTCATCCAATTCATACCACTCTGAAAACCCGCCGGAGACTCAAATACCCCCGGTTTTCTTCGTCCGGCTATTTTTGGCACCGGTTCTCGAAACTCGGGTCTCTGCCACCGCCGGTCCAGCTGTCTGGTGGCCGTGCCAATGAGTGACGTCACTCGGCCCAGCTGACTGCCCCCCCCCCATCCCCCTCACTATCACCTCGGAAAGCCGCACCCTGCCTCGGCGGCCGACCGTGCAGCGCGCCGCTACGTCCCTCCGCGACCCGTGCCGTCGGTGACGCCACCAGCTCGCTCGAGTCGACACGTGCCTGCCCCGCCGCAGTCGGTCGGGCTCGGTCGACCTCTCTGGGCTGCCGCTGCCACCGCCGCCGGCCGCCGGTCCCGCTGCTGCCGGCCTGGCATGACGCCAGACACCGCGCGCCGGGTCAACTCAATTGGCCGAGCCGGAAGGCGGGATTGTGCGACGTTTGCTGAGGGATGTCCTGTGGCTGGCGGCGGCTGGCGAGGACACGGCGGTGTCATGAGCGGTTGGTGATCCGCCGGGAGGCTGTGCGCGAGTCGGTCGGACGGCGCGCTGCTCGGCGGTGTTTGGTGGAGCGAGTGCAGCGCGGTGCCAGTGCCGCCGGCAGAGAGGACCGTGTTGATGTTGGCTGCGGGGCGTCGGTCACGTGAAGACTGTCGGGTCGCCGTGCCGCGCCGCCAGGTCAGTCGGCCGCGCCGGCCCCGGCGGCCGGACCAGTCCAGCCCGGGTCGCCCGAGTGCCGGCCTGCCCTGTGTGAATTCAGTGGGCGTAGAGACACGGCAGGCTGTGTTGTAGTCTATAGGGCATACCGTTCTTATAACTTTTATCCCAGGTCTGTCGTTCATCACACACCTCTGATTCTGATTGGCGCCGGCTGCCGACACGTTAGTTATTCCGTGTGCCTTGAATCCAAACCAGCACCTGCGTAGCGGGGTTATGTGGGTGCGACCCGTGGCCGGCCTGTCCCCACCCCGTGCTCGTGTGCCGCCCGGTCGTCTGCCGTGGCTCGCCGGCTGGCCACCCCACCTGAACGTCACGAGTGCGGCCAGCCACGGCAGTATCGAGCGGACGGACCGGACGGACGGCCGGACTGGGACGGAGGGGCCACGCCCACCCGCTCACGACAACACACCGCCGCCGTCCCTGCCGCTGCTGCTGCGGACTCGCTATCACACCTTATTCCGGTCCTGCTCGTGTCCTCACTCTATGATAGGTCATGTGCACTGATTCCTGGACGAATGTCAACGGGTCAGCGCGGTCTTGCACAAAATAATTTGTTTGAATTGTGACTCTGGGACGCATTGACTCTGGTCATGCTATTAATTGTTGCTATCGCTCTCGACTGTATCGTTCCGGTTATCAGCGAACCATGATTCACCACTACATCTTATCACACTTCCCTTCTTTTTCTATCTCCCCCCACACACTTCATCTATCCAATCTGGTTCTGCCTACCTTCATACCCATCACTCTCATCCTGGGAGCTCTGACCGGCAGCGTGCCCATCCCCTCTCGCACACGCCGCCCGGTCGCAATTCCACGCACGTCGGCCGCGGCGAGGCTTCCCGTCGGGCTTCCCTGCGAGCAGAGCGTGCCCGTCGCTGCTTACGGCGTCGATGATGCGTCCACGACGGTGGTGCGTGTGTCGGCGACGGTAACCGACAGCGCACGTGGTGTTTTCTTCCGGGCGGCACCTGACGTCTGCCGAAAGATCCAAGAGCAGCCGCGGCCAAAACAGCCGTCAGAGTGGTATCAGAGAGCCGTGTTTCGTGGGTGGCGGCGGGCGGACGCTTCTCATCGGTTTGTGTCGATTCGAGTCGCTCCGCCGCCCATGTTGGACGTTTCCCGGCGGTAAACATGACCGTTATCCGTCGGTTGTGAAACATTCGGGGTTGATGGGGGCTTTGGGAGGCTCGTATGCATGTTGATGATGGGTCAGAGATGGTGGATGGTACAGTCATGACGTGTTGAGAGCGTTGATGTGATAAGGATGAACGAGTGCGCTGACTTGTGAAGTGTCGGACTAAGCTAGGGTTTAAAATGAGGAGATTGTTGTGAATTGAAGATCGATAGAAAGGGCCTACTCAGCTCTTCGCCACGGTGTTGTCAGTTGCTTTGTATGCAATCAACTTGACATTTTGAACGCTATTTCTTTGCACTAATGTGTGCAGCATTTATGATTGACCACACGATTCCAATATCCATCACCACATTACCATTTCGATACCGAGCCTGAACTGGTAACTGAACACCAACCAGGCCTGGACGAGCATCGATCACGCCAATGCTGGTTGTGCACCGCTGTTTTTGTGCCTGTCGTCTTTATTTAGCTCGGCGTGCGCGGATCCAACGGGGCTCCGGTAATGTCCGTATCGAGCTCAGTGCGTGATGTGGTATACGGTGATCGTATCAGATCTAGTACGCATGGATGATACTAGGGTTACCCGCGTGCTCCGCAACGCGAAGGGGGGATTTTTTGACCCGTGGGTATTGGGTTGGTCTGTGTCGATTTGGTTGGTAGATATCCATTTCGTTCGATTGCTTTTTGACGGCCAAGCATTTTGTAAGAAAACAAAAAGATACATCGCATCGAGGTGCCCGTGTCGTATTATCATGCGTTCTACTTTAGAATGATTCGAAAACTGACGTGAAGTCTTTTGAGGGCCATCGATGAATTTCGCTAAAAATGACAATGTAATGGTTTGGAACATTTACATTTTTAAGGATACTGTTGCTAATCATGCAAAAATGAAGAGTGAATATTGGACAGAATTGAATGCTCTATCCAATGGTACCATATTCAATTGCCAAAGGTATCAGGTTATGCAGCAAACCCCGTGTGATTAATAAAGTGGCACAAAATTGACAAACACCATTTTCTCCTGTGATTTGCACCACCTTGATTTGGATCAATCAGTTTTTCACAATTTTTATATGAGAGGCGGTACCTTTCTCTTGCAAATAGGCGTTGATTCAACTCGCTCCATTTAACGGTCACCTAAAAATAAAATCAATTCCAAAATCCCTCAAAAACCGCAATTTTTCAAATAAAAGTGCCCTCTCCGGTGCACGTGGCGCGTGCTATCCTCTGCATTGCACACCATTCAATAGCCCGTTCAATTCTGTACACGATGCTGTTTTCCACGTGTCGGTCGGACTCCTGGTCACCAAGATATTGCACGGGAACTGGACCCGTGTCGGCCAAAATTAGCCGTTTTCGCCCGATTTTGCACGCCGATTTATACATGTAAAGTCTATGACGCGAATTTGCACTTTTTGAGCACGCGCCACGCGCTCCCTATCAATCCGATCGAGCTGAGACCCCTCAAAGGCACGTCGCGCATCCTTGATCTATAAATTGTGCAAATTTCACCGAGCTAGGTGCAACGGTCTGGCCTGTAGTCCACGCAAAGCACCGCCAAGTCGGGACCTCGGTAACGGACAGACGCACCCTCCTCAAATAGTAATATAGACAAGCGGCTGCGCCACTTGCTTCGCGGCGTAGCCATAAAATGCGGCAGCAGCCAATTTGCTATCGAATGGTGTTTGCTTTAAATTGATCAGTCGTCTGGAAGCAGAGATATGGACGGAAACGTGCAGAGGAAAATTTTGAACATAATAACTTAGTTGGATGAAATTTGGGTCATATGGGGTCAAGTCAGGTCAAGTTGGCCATCCCTGGTCACACTGGGTCAGGCCAGGTCACCTTCGGTCAGGCCAGGTCGTATAGGTCACCACGTCACATTGGATCGGCCTGTACCACACTTCCACACTTCTACTTCTACCCATACCACTACTCCTACCACTACCCCTACCACTACCCCTACCACTACCCCTACCACTACCCCTACCCATACCCCTACCCCTACCCCTACCCCTACCCCTACCCCTACCCCTACCCCTACCACTACTACTACCCCTACCACTACCCCTACCCCTACTACTACCCCTACTACTACCCCTACCACTACCCCTACCACTACCCCTACTACTACCCCTAACAATACCCCTACCACTACCCCTAATACTACCACTGCCCCTACCGCTACTCCTACCACTACTACTACCACTACACCTAGCACTACCATTGGGTCATGTGAGGTCACAGACTATCAGATAAGCTGATAAACTAAAAAAAAAGTGTTCCTAGCCTTGCTCCTAATCTTGTCACTCTATTATTCTTAATCGTATTTGGTGGAAATGTCGCTTTGTGACAAATGTGGCGCATTGCGACAAAAGTGGCGCATTTATAATTGTCGTTTTGCCATGCATCCTTCCACCGAATTGCACGTTTATCGGACCATATTTGACAAAGTTGTGCGATTTGCGGCAAAAAATGGCACCTCGTGACAAATGTGGCGCATTTCGGCAAACGCGGTGCATTCGGTTAAGCGCATTGAAAACTGTCTTTATTTAACGAAAATCAACACCTTCATTCGCTTCTGTTTATCAAAATAAATAAATTGCCAATCTGCAAATGAGAGGCACCCGCCGCCGATCGTCATGCATTTTATTGTCAAAGGCGATTGAACCCGGCTGCCGATGCCTTGAAGCAAGCTTGAGAGCCGAGCAAAATTTGGAGAAAAAGCACCTTTTTCCAGCGCGTGCCACGTGCGAACCATCCACCCCCCGGACTCGAAAGACGACACTGCACGTGCCCGTGACGTCATCAACACTCTGCGAAAATTTCAGCCCCATCGACCGCACCGTTTGGCCTGCGCACGGCGTCAAAGCACCCCTCTGCACGGTGCAAACAGAAACACAGACAGACAGAGTTTCATTTCACAAATAGTATAGTAGACAAGCGGCTGCGCCACTTGCTTCGCGGCGTAGCCATAAAATACGCAGCAGTCAGTTTGCTTTCGAATGGTGTTTGATTCATACCGATGAGCCGTCTGGAAGCAGATATATAAATGAATATTCTGATGGCTTAGTTTGATAAAATTTGGGTCATACGGGGTCAAGTCAGGTCAAGTCTGTCATCCCTGGTCACACTGGGTCAGGCCAGGTCACCTTCGGTCAGGCCAGGTCGTATAGGTCACCACGTCACATTGGATCGGCCTGTGCCACACTTCTACTAATTCTACCCATACCACTACTCCTACCACTACCCCTACCACTACCCCTTACCACTACCTCTACCACTACCCCTACCACCACACTACCACTACCTCTACCCCCTACCACTACTCCCAACACTACCCCTACCCCTACCCCTACCCCTACCCCTACCCCTACCCCTACCCCTACCCCTACCCCTACTACTACCACTACCACTACCCTACTACTACCCCTACCACTACCCCTACCACTACCCCTACTACTACCCCTAACACTACCCCTACCACTACCTTTACCCCTAATACTACCACTACCCCTACCGCTACTCCTACCAATACTACTACCACTACACCTACCACTACCACTGGGTCATCTGAGGTCACAGACTATCAGATAAACTGATAAACTAAAAAAGTGTTCCTAGCCTTGCACCTAATCTTGTCGCTCCACTATTCTTGATCATATTTGGTGGAAATGTCGCTTTGTGACAAATGTGGCGCATTACGACAAAAGTGGTGCATTTTTAATGGTCGTTTTGTCATGCATCCTTCCACCGAATTGCACGTTTGTCGGACCATATTTGACAAAGTTGTGCGATTTGCGACAAAATGGCACATCGTGACAAATGTGGCGCATTGCGTCAAACGCGGTGCATTTGTGTAAGCGCATTGAAAACTGTCTTTATATACCGAAAATCAACACCTTCATTCGCCTCTGTTTATCAAAATAAATAAGCTGCCAATCCGGAAATGAGAGGCACCCGCCGCCGATCGTCATGCATTTTAGTTGCAAAGTCCATCAAACCCGGCTGCCGATGCCTTGAAGACCGAGCAAATTTGTGAAGAAATACGCACTTTTCCAGCGCGTGTCACGTGCAAACCATCCACCCCCGAGCTTCGAAACACGCCACTGCACGTGCGCGTGACGTCATCAACACCCTGCGAAAATTTCAGCCCCATCGACCGCACCGTTTGACCTGCGCACGGCGTCAAAGCATCCCTCTGCACGGTGCAAACACCATAGAGATCTTATATACATAGAGATGACACGCCTATGTTAAAGCACTTGATTTCGTGGCGATTCAGTGGGTCTTTTTAAGCAAGGTTTTCTGGGGTGCCATGGCCCGTGACTTGCATTTTGTAAGGATTCGGTCAAGGAGATTGTGTTCACATCCGCCTATTTTTAAGTACAGTTTTTCTTTTTTGTCTAGCTGTGACGCTTTCGAGCGTTATTATTGAAATGAAATTAGGCATGTGTTAACCTTAATGCTCGTATCAGGTACTGCATCCCCCCCCTCGCCGTCCGACGGGGGGGGGGGCGGGTGCCGCCTCCCTATAGGGTTTTTCACGATAGCTCCGAACACGCATGCGATAGAGAGCTGAAACTTGGCATAACTGACCTTTGATCCAAGCCGCATCTTGTGACACCAACCGCATTTTCAGGTTAGGTCAGGTCACTGACCTGTGACGTCATAAGTGAACCTCTGCACAGTCCTCAGATGTCGCAACTTCGCAACGCCGTCAGTGCCAGAGGAACTTTCACAGGGAGATGAAACTTACAGGATGTAGTATCATCCAGAGGTCTCACAACTTGTACATATATCTCGGATTTTCCCTAAAAAGCACATGAGTTCAGGTCCGGCCACGTGACCTCACCATTAGGTATAAGTCAATGGGGAAAAATGAAAACTGCTATGTTAGCGCCGAGAACTATCTCAAACTGTCTCAAGCACATGGAATCGTGATTTCTTGCACGTCTTGCAAGGTCCGATGCTTCACTTTTGCATTGTTGACATTGCGTGGCGTCATTTATGGTCACTTGGGTCATTGATTAAAGGAAGCGCGGTTTTGAGGCTCATGATTACATATATAACCGCAATGAAAACCGTAAGACGGTTTGACAAAAGTCAGTTTGTCAGTTTGGCCAACATGTCTTATTTTCTTGGCCCTATTTTGAATATAATTATTAGCATGAGGCTTACGGTTTTCATTGCAGTTATATACTTGGGTCATTAGAGTTTTTCATCAATAACTCCCCATCAAATTGAGTTAGCGAGTCGGGAAAGCCACCAATAAACTCAGGAAGACCTGCCGATTCGAGTAATATGTAACATGACCTCTTTCAACCAGCTTCGTGATCTGGGGGGAGCTGACCTGCCCTTGACACGAGGTCAACACCTCAAGTTGGCCTCACCCGAACAAAAAGTATACCATTCGACGCGCCTGAGCGAGGCGAACACGATGATGCCAAAATCGCGGCTCTCCGGCCGTTTTTTTGCGAATTTATGAAAAACTGAACCCTGGCCCTTGGTCACTTGACCTGATCTCATGAGACCTTAAAATCGGGTACCAGTCCCTGCGTCTTGTAACGGCGCACACGCTTGTTTTTTCCGCGACGCTCTAGCTTCATCAGGGGCGAAACGGCGAGGGAAATCGTACCAACCCCCCCCTCCCCCCGGCCGGCGCGTATGTAGAAAACCAATAGGTCCGGCGAGGGTTAATGTATCATTGAATGGGAACATGCAACATATGTATATTTGAGCTTGCATCGTGCTCAGAAAGGTTCAGAACAGCCGTTTTCACGACGGTTGACCGAAAGCGCCAAACTGGACCAAATCTCAAGGAACCTACCCTGAAAATTCCATGAACCTGACCCAAATGACCTTAGACCTGTAACCTTTTTTTTGGGAGGGGGGACAATGTCAGGGAGCCATAAAACATGCATCGCACAACCCTAGTAAATAGTAAAGTTGGTTCATGTGCTGACCCTTGGTGACCTGACCTGTGACCTGACATGGTATTATCAGTGACCTCTAATAGCAACATATATACTAGGCAACGTACGCCCTATTTTTAACGTACGCGAAACATTTTATCTTTGACATGACCTGTGACGTCATCGGTGACCCCGAGGTCAATGAAATTGGAGTTCCGTCGACAAATTTGACAGGGCTATCGAACATCGTTTGAATGTTACAGATCCGTCCAGTAGTTTCGGAGATACGGGAGGGGGCAAAAAAATGCCCCCCCCCCCCCCACCCACCGCGCGGAAGGTGGCCGGGAGGTCCACCGCCTGCCGGGTTGATGAGAGCCTGAATGAGAGAGAATGTTTTTAGGCGAGCTTTTAAGGAATTTAATAAAAACACAAAATGAAATCATGCTACAAATTTAATTGCTTACCTCAGGAATGAAATCAGCCAGGAAAGAACAGCAATATTTTTAACCAGTAAAACGCCTTTTGGGGCGACCAACGGAGCGAGCGAGAGGGTGGGTCTTGGACAAGCGAATTTGCAAGGGACACCTCCAACTAACTTGTGCACTGCACCCTACTAACCGGTCCCTAGCGATGTGCCAAATTTGAGCGCAATCGGCCTAGCCGTTCTCGAGATCTGGAAGCGGCACCCTGCACGTGCACACCAGCACACGTGCAAAATGGGTCACAACTGACTTTTGCACGGCACCCTACTAACTGGTCCCTAACCATGTACCAAATTTCAGCACAATCGGTTCAGCCGTTCTCGAGATCTGGAATCGACCCCTGCACGTGCGCACGTGCAGCAGCACCCCAACTGTGGCACATGGATATGCATTGCCTAGTGGGTTCCTACCTACATACCAACTTTCAGCGCAATCGGCCAAGTAGTTACCAAGATATTGCAACAATTGCAAAACTGACACCTCTTCGTTTTGCACGTGGCACGTGCATAAGCGGTCACGCACATGCATCGAGAATAGTCCAATACTTGGTAGAAGGAATGAAGCTACCCTAGAAAAATCATCGATTGTAAATCGGTCAAGTGGTTGTTGAGATATAAGCCTCGCAAAAGCGTAACCACGGCCGGCCGGCCGCTCATACTCAGAAATTTCCGTTAATCTACGAAAGACTACGCTTGCTTCGCTCGCTACGTAACAATTTCTTCAGACTAACAATGCCTCAGCTATATTGGCACGCTACTGGCTGAAAATAAGTTGCTTAAAAAGACCCACTGAATCGCCACGATTTTAAGTGCATGTCATCTCTATGTATATAAGATCTCTATGGCAAACACACACACAGAGTTTCATTTCACAAATAGTATAGTAGACAAGCGGCTGCGCCACTTGCTTCGCAGCGTAGCCAGAAAATGCCGCACCAGCCAATTTGCTTTCGAATGGTGTTTGATTTATACTGATCTGTCGTCTGGAAGCAGAGATATGGACGGAAACGTGCAGAAGAAAAATTTGAACATAATAACTATTCTGAGAGCTTAGTTGGATAAAATTTGGGTCTTACGGGGTCAAGTCAGGTCAAGTTGGTCATCCCTGGTCACACCGGGTCAGGCCATGTCACCTTCGGTCAGGTCAGGTCGTATAGGTCACCATCACCACGTCACATTGGATCGGCCTGTACCACACTTCTACTACTTCTACCCATACCACTACTCCTACCACTACCCCTACCACCACTCCTACCACTACCCCTACCACCACTCCTACCACTACCCCTACCACTACCCTTAACACTACCCCTACCACTACCACTACCCCTAACACTACCACTACCCCTACCCTACCCCTACCACTACCCCTACCACTACCCCTACTACTACCCCTACCACTACTACTACCCCTACCACTACCACTACCACTACCCCTACTACTACCCCTACCGCTACCCCTACCACTACCCCTACTACTAACCCTAACACTACCCCTACCACTACCCCTTATACTACCGCTACTCCTACCACTACTACTACCACTACACCTAGCACTACCATTGGGTCATGTGAGGTCACAGACAATCAGATAAGCTGATAAACTAAAAAAAGTGTCCCTAGCCTTGCTCCTAATCTTCTCACTCTATTATTCTTAATCGTAATTGGTGGAAATGTCGCTTTGTGACAGATGTGGCGCATTGCGACAAAAGTGGCGCATTTATAATTGACGTTTTGCCATGCATCCTTCCACCGAATTGCACGTTTATCGGACCATATTTGACAAAGTTGTGCGATTTGCGGCAAAAATAGCGCATGTGGACAAATGTGGCGCATTACGGCAAACGCGGCGCATTTGTGTTAGCGCAGTGAAAACTGTCTATTTGAAAATCAACACCTTCATTCGCCTTTTTTTATCAAAATAAATAAATTGCCAATCTGCAAATGAGAGGCGCCCGCCGCCGATCGTCATGCATTTTAGTTGCAAAGTCCATCAAACCCGGCTGCCGATGCCTTGAAGACTGAGCAAATTTGAGAGGAAATACGCACTTTTCCAGGGCGTGCCACGTGCGAACCATACACCCCCCGGGACTCGAACTTCGACACTGCACGTTCCCGTGACGTCATCAACACCGTGCGAAAATTTCAGCCCCATCGAACGCACCGTTTGACCTGTGCACGGCGTCAAAGCACCCCGCTGCACGGTGCAAACAGACAAACAGACAGAGTTTCATTCTACAAATAGTATAGTAGACAAGCGGCTGCGCCACTTGCTTCGCGGCGTAGCCATAAAATACGCAGCAGCCAGTTTGCTTTCGAATGGTGTTTGATTCATACCGATGAGCCGTCTGGAAGCAGATATATAAAGGAATATTCTGATGGCTAAGTTTGATAAAATTTGGGTCATACGGGGTCAAGTCAGGTCAAGTCGGTCATCCCTGGGTCAGGCCAGGTCACCTTCGGTCAGGTCGTATAGGTCACCACGTCACATTGGATCGGCCTGTGCCACACTTCTATATAATTCTACCCATACCACTACTCCTACCACTACCCCTACCACTACCCCTACCACGACCCCTACCACTACCCCTACCCCTGCCACTACCCCTACCACTACCCCTACCACTACCCCCAACACTACCCCTACCCCTACCCCTACCCCTACTACTACCCCTACCACTACCCTACTACTACCCCTACCACTACCCCTACTACTACCACTACACTACCACCACTACCACTGGGTCATGTGAGGTCACAGATTATCATATAAACTGACGAACTAAAAAGAGTTCCTAACCGTGCCCCTACTCGTGTAATTCCATTATTCTTAATCATATTTGGTGGAAATAGCGCCGTTTGACGAATGTGGCGCGTTGCGACAAACGTGGCGCATTTGTACCTGTCATTTTGTCATGCATCCTTCCACCGAATTGCTCCTTTATCGGACCATATTTGACAAAGTTGTGCGATTTGCAGCAAAAATGGCACCTCGTGACAAATGTGGCGCACTACGGCAAACGCAGTGCATACGGTTAAGCGCATTGAAATCTGTCTTTATTTACCGTAAATCAACACCTTCATTCGCCTCTGTTTATCAAAATCAATAACTTGCCAATCTGCAAATGAGAGGCACCCGCCGCCGCTTGCCATGCATTTTAGTTGCAAAGTGCATTGAACCCGGCTGCCGATGCCTTGAAGAATGAGCAAAATTCCGAGGAAAAGCACCTTTTTCCAGCGCGTGCCACGTGCGAACCATCCACCCCCCGGGACTCGCATCTCGACACTGCACGTGCCCATGACGTCATCAACACCCTGCGAAAATTTCAGCCCCATCGACCGCACCGTCTGACCTGTGCACGGCGTCAAAGTACCCCTCTACACGGTGCAAACACACAGAAACACATACAGAGTTTCATTTCACAAATAGTATAGTAGATAACACTGGATTGGTGTCTCGTGGAAATTAACATTGGGATCCGCGACATTGGGATCAGGCCTGCCATCTAGCGAGAGAATTATCGTAAGTTAGGAGCAAGCCGAGTGAACGCCATCTCTCAGCATTATGACACACGTGGGTGTGGTGTGTTAGTTGGCTTGAAGTGCATATTCCCACGAGTTGGAGGTAATCTTACTGAACCTGAGACGACAAAAAACGTCTTAAATGCTTGAAAGCCAAAAAACGTCAAGCAGCCTTTAGGTAATAACGAAAATAAAATGCGTAAGACAGTGTGTATTGAAACGCCCAGTCCCATCGGCTTGTACGACCTTTTATATGGTCATTTACTCACAATGGTACAGCAGTTTGACAATATGTCACTTACATATTTGGTAGGCTTATTCCTTCTTCTCCGAATTTCGCCCGATTTTCTTCATCTTAGTTAATGTTACGGCACGTGTCACGTGCCAACTTAGGGGTGTCGAAATTGTTCCACATAAAGTAACTCCGCAATGGCAGGGCCAATTACAGTAAAACTTCGTCAATAGTTAGGCACCCAGTGGCCAATGCATTTCCATGTGTCACTATGGGGGTGCTACTGCACGTGCGCACGTGCGGGGTGCCGCTTCCATATCTCAACAACGGCTGGGCGGATAACACTCAAACTTGGTACACAAATGTCACATCGATGCTCGCACTGCATTGATCAGTGCTTACATTGGTGCAGAGCTGTAAGGAAAACGATGAAATGAGATGCGTGGTGTTTACCTATGCCTTTCTTTTCCAGCAGCTGATTGATTCGCAACAGGAGATCCTTGTTTGCGAAGGCTTCGTCTCCCTTTTCCATCCCTTGTTTAAAATAACATTAACAATGTACGAAGAAGATTACACATAAAAGTTGTTTTAGGCGGCTATCTTGGGCCAGGGCTGCGAAGTTGTAGTCAGAGCCAGCGGTTCTGTTCCGACTCGGAGTCGGTTGATTTTTAAAAGCTGTAGCCCGAGTATGAGTCGAACGTCACCGAAAAGTCATCACTCCACAGACTTACCAGGGCTGCAGAGTCGGAGTCAGATTCGGAGTCTGTGTAAATTGACAGTTCTGCCCGGAGGAGTCGGAGTCGATATTTGGATACCGGAATCGGAGTTGGAGCCAAAGTTACTGAAATTTCATCGACTACGCACCACCGGTTGGGTCCTTTTCATAGAGCGCCTTGAATGACATATTGAGCGGCAATGACGTTAGCAATTCCGTTTAAGTTTTTCATTAGACTTATAGATAGTACTTACGTTCGTTTTGTTGTTTGATCGGACAATTTGTTTGATTTAGGCCAAGTAAAGACTCATGTGAAAAATAGCGAAAACGACACGTGCTGGCGAAGTCTTCAATAACTCCCTGTTTCACGATTTAATGAGAAAATAACATGGAACTGCTTATCTTATTACTGACCCTGCACATAAATCTATTAATTTCTTCGCTTTTACTAGCATATAAAGACATAACCTTTTGAAAAATTGCACAACAAGCCTGCTACTACACCACACTCCCGTGTGTCACAATGCTAATCAGCAGCGTTCACTCGGCTTGCTCCTAACTTACGACAATTCTCCCGCTAGATGGCAGGCCTGAGCTCAATGTCGCCAAAAACTGCGAAGACACCAATCCATTATTATCTCATCCATGTAGTATGGTACACTGACCATGAAGATGTCCACTAGCGTTAGCCAAGTCCCTGCGGCCACCTGGCAACAATAGAGGACACCTGCGAGTGCTCCCATGCATTATTATCCAATGCTATATCTTCCACCTACTTTATACATCCCGATGCCCGTCGCTCGACGCTGACCGCCCCTCTCCCTCACAGTGTGAACCGGTGATGCCCGGGCGTGGCGCGTGGTGCTCGGCTCCCACGTAGATGGTCGTCATCAACCCGGCGCGCGGCCCAGGGGTCTGGCCTCACCAGCCGGCGCCCGACTCCCTCATCGGCACGGCCACCGACCCCGCCACCAAGATGGTCTCACGGGCCACCCTCATCTGTCGGCCCAACTCGCATCCATTCCAGGTGAGGCGATGATGATGATGATGGCGATGATGACGGCGAGAAGCATGATGATGATGATGATGATGTGTATGACGGCTTCGATGTCAGCCGGCCGGCTGGTTGGTTGGACGAGAGACTGCCGCTGGTGGGGGTGGTATGGAAGGTTGGGGGATACATGGGGGTGTTGCGTGGATATGTTGCGTGAGGGAATATGTGTGTTCGGTGTCACACAGGGCGTGTGTGGGTAGTTGGACTGTGTTATCACGTTATATGCTGCAGTCTTGATATGGCACATCACGCACCTTATTTGGGGTCACGATGCCACCCGACGCCCGCGCACCAGGTGGGACATGGCCATCGGCCAGGCCTTCGCTCAACAAGGAGCATCGTGTATTATGTTTCAACAAATACCCCAACAAAACGCCACAGCATGCTTATGGCTCTAGCAACCAGCTCGAACTTGCGTCTTACTTTCACTCTGCAGGCTGACGAAAAACCCGCTCCTTTTTCTTGTGTGTCGCAACGCGCACTCATACAGCACACACTGATCCCTGCACAAAACTATCTTCGGAACTTCATATACCCGTACGGCTCACTCCGGTGTAAATGTATCCCCTGACCAGCGCGGCGGCTATAGTCCGTACCGGTGACTCTGGTGCCGCCCAGAGCCACCCTGGCTGGCCCGGCGGACGGATGGATGGACGGCCTCGCCCATACCGGTTCCGTACCGGGCAGCGGGCGCTTTTTGGCGCACTGTGACGCCATAGGACGATTCAGGAATGTGTGCGGAGCTCTCCAGGGCGACGGCAGGCGGGTGGTGGGTGAAGGGATTCTTATAGTGGGGAGACGGGACGTTGCCTGTGGGAGGTCGGTGGTTCGCAGGTGATGGAATAATGGACGGCGAGTGGTGGAGTGAAGCTTTTGGAAGGCAGGTGGTGGAGTGATGAGTGTATGCGGCGAGCGACCCCTCCCCGGTGGAGCGGTGGACGGTGCTGTGCGCTGGATGTAATGAATCATGGACCAAGGGTGCAATGCAAGGGTGCAATGCAATGATGCAACTGAGGTCGACACTGCCTATCTGCGTGACGCGGCGCTGTAGCTGCCTATACCGGTTGGACGCTCGCATACCGTCATCTCACCGGACGGATGGACGGACGGACGGACGCGTGCCGAACGCGCTGACAGACGCCGGACATCACGCATCGCTCCGTTATCAGACGGCCGCCATCCGCAGGCGACACACGCGAGGCGGCGGCCGGGCGCACAGGGCAATGCGTCGCTTCTGATCAGTAGCGCACGCAAAACAAGCGTGAGCGATAGTCGTAGGGTTCTTTGTGTTATGGTCGTAATGCCGTCAATCATATGTCTTATTTTGGTGACTTATTTTTTGGTCGATTGTGCATAGCAATGCTTATTTGAGTATGAGGGCGTTCTGTAGAATTATTATTTATCACTCAGCTGTGACGGCTCAGTTTTGCTCTTTGGATCCCCCCGATAAGACGCACTTAAACTTTAGTTTCGACTCCTCAGCTCATGCTGTCGAGCAGGAATGTCCTATGACCGTTGTTAGCATTACGTAAGCTACCCTAACATTGCCGACGGCATTCCACCAAAATCGGCTATGAGATAAGATAGCGCGCAATGCTTGACATGCGCCGCAAAAGAAGATATCTATGGGTACGCTGTACATTTTATGCGATGCATACTGGAGTAATTAATGCTGCTTAAAAATGTGTTCGAAGAACTGCCGTTATTACCACTTTCGCTAGATGCGGTTCCCGAGGGCCTGCTCTCTCTTGAATTGAACTGCCGGCAAATTCAAGGGACTGAATGAAAAAAAATACGACTGAATTTGACCGGAGCAGCATTTATCCTGGGATTTAAGTGCAACATTGACCTGTAAAGCCGTCGGTGTCATCTGCTCTCCGTGCAGTGCCGTCCGTCTGCCCGGGCGCCGCTCTGTTGCACTTTGAGTCTCACTGTTTATCATTAGGCGTGTTGTGCAACGTACCCTATCCGTGCACTTTGCTTTCTCTGCTCCTCGTTCGCAAACAGAACCGAACGTCCCTCCTTGCTCACAATACACATTGCTGAGTGTTTTATCTTGTTTGCGGTGTAGAAGCGTGTGATGTTGGGATATGATGTCACACTTATTATGTAGCGTTGGTAAATGGTTTGGTCTCGTTACCGTTACGGTTGATGAGTATATTATGAGTTATATATGTGAAAACACTTAACAGCTGACACTGTGCCTAACGTGAAACAGGTGTCTGAAGAGGGTGAATGCTCTCGTGGTTTTAGGTATCAGGAAAATGAAAACAATGTAAGGAAACGGAGGTGTTAAAATTGTAATGTAAGTGATATGTTGATGTGATAGTGTGATTATTTTTGTTAAGAGCAACGCTACTTCTTATGGCACATTTTTCATATTTACTCGTTTGCTGATAGAGTCGGTGCATCGGCTTCATTTTATGTCAACGTGCCTATTGAAAAATCGTTTCTGTCTATTGTTTGTATAGCAGTGTTCAGAAAACTAAAACGGACGTGTATTTTACCAGTCATCAAGCCCCGTTCCGTAATAGCCTTCGATCTCCGCTCCTGCGACTTGCCACTGTGAGCTCGTTTGTCACTTGTGGGTTTATTGATCAGTGTGACGTCAGCTCTACACTGCAGTCGTAATCACCCGACCATGAAGTGCAGGCCGCGGCTCTCGTCTTCCGAGATATCTGAAGGCCGTTTCTAGTGGTCACTGGACAGTGATTTAGCCAAAATCCATCATGATCTGTCGACTGTCGCCCATGTCTGTTGTGTCCACGTTGGCGTACATATATGACCTACATCCGCGTTAAGCGCACGTTTATTTGAAGCGCCGTTACTTTGAATTACCCTCCACTCGTCCCCGGTGCACTGTGCTGTTGCACTCTGCCTCTGCATACAACGCTGCCTGATCCACTAGTCTCAGTGCACCATGCTGACGCCCTGCCCTCTGTCGACCTCAGGATCGTCATCTGACCCTGGAAAAGCCGGAGAAGATCGGCCGGTCGGTGGCTCGCTCCCGCGCCGCCACCAACAACGCCATCTTCGACTGCAAGGTGCTCTCCAGGAATCACGCGCTGCTCTGGTTTGAAAATGGCAAGGTGAGGATCGGCAGTGGACAAAAACCATATCAGCATCCTGTGGAGTGGTCTTAGGAGGTGGTGTGATCTTGTGCGCACGTTGTGAGGTGTTTGTATGGATCTTACCGCAAGATCCTGCTCGCTCACCCGGCCAATATCCTGATCCGCGGCAGTGCGATAAATTAATGATGTGCTCCGCCGTCACCTGATCATTACCACCCGCTAATCAACTTGCGCCGCCGTGTCATCCTCGGCTATCATCAATACGTGTTCCAGCTCCATGCTCCGCCAATCACCGCCTCCCCGCCACCAATAACGTCTGTTGGGTGACCTCCCGATCTGCCATATCCGCCGTTGTCGCCGATAGTGGCGTCACGGCGCTGACAGCGCGCCGCCGGCGGCGGTTCCTTTCAGTTCTTTCTCCAGGACACGAAGAGCAGCAATGGCACGTTTGTCAACAGCCAACGGCTCGGCAAGGGCACCGATGAGTCGCCGCCTCGGGAGCTCTGCTCCGGTGACATCGTCCAGTTTGGCGTCGATGTCATGGAGAACTCGAAAAAAGGTACGGGCGTGAGCGCAAGTGAAATACGGATGAGGAATGAACTTTGAAGGGGGAAGTTACTCGAACGTCCGGACCATATGTTAACTCGATGAAAAGGACGGGATGTCGATGCTCTGAAACATAATACTTATCTTTTGTCTTGGGAATGGGAAAGACTTTGAAGCCGTGTTATGAATGCTTAATAATTTAGATAGTAAAATTATGAATAAATTGCTAGTCCTTTCGTTATTGCCACGCGTTAGGACTGCCTTTCGTTCGCATTCCGTTTTTTCATCATTATTGGTTGTGTCACTCAACGCCCTATTTTAAGTTTACTGTCCCCAAGCATTCGACTAACACATTTGTGTGTAAGTTTCAGTGACGCACGGGTGTATCGTGGCCACACTCAAGCTCTATCTTCCCGACGGGAAGGAGGCGAAAGCCAGGTAAGGCCTTCGCGAGGCTAGTAGCAGCTAATTCACAGTTTTATGCCCTATAGCGATTCAATGCTCTGTTTAGTAGCCTGTTCTTCTAGCTTGAAGCAACCCCTTTGCTATTTTGTCATTTTCTAGCATTCGGCGATGGAGATTGATTGTAGAACGAGTACGAATTTGTTATCGTAGGAGTAGCAAAGTAGATAGTATGTAGCGCTTAGCCTGTTCTCTTACTATCTTAGCTACGTTTAATTGCTGCTTGAGGTGAACATTTTCTCATTGACGTTTCAGAGGATCAAGTCCTGACATGCTTTCGGGGTAAATCTGATTATTTGCTCTGAATTTTTACCCTCTCGCTTCACCGCTCGTCTTCCCCTTTGCTCCATCCCGCTTGCCTTGTCAGACCCACACTTTCCTGCCCGCTCGTTGTGTTAGCCGCCTGGGTATGATGGTGTCCGTCCATGACCACTTGTTCGTGTGCTTGCACCCACCTGGGGTAAAGTAACCCCGCTCGGGCCGCGCAGGCCCCACTCCAGTGTATCAGTGTGTGCTGGGGAACGGTGTGTGCCAGGAGACTGTCCCAGCTAGCTGGTCGGGTCGCCCTGCGTTCCCGCCCGCTGTCGGCCGGCCGGCCGGGCGGATCCTGTCGGTCGGTCGCCCGATGGCTGCCGCTCGCTGATACGGGGACGGCGGGCGGCTCGCTTGGAGAATGCGTGCTCGATCTGCTAGCACAGACTGCTGGCTTTGGAAGGAGTGGAGGACGGTGCCCGTTATGTGACGCGTGTTTGCCGCCTCAATCGCACCCTGTTCGTCAGTCTTTTTTCCCTAGTTTTTTTTTTCTTACGTCAGTTACATGCGACCTACTGGACCTATTTTTGTACCAATTTACAAACGGCCAATTGCTCATATTTTGTGACCACTTTGCACAGGCTAAGATTCGCGGTGTCTGTTTCCCTTCCCCGGCCCCTTAGCTTCCCAAAACTGTCTGTTGGTGCCTGGTGGTGTCTCAGTGCGCTTGTCGTCTTCGTCATGTCATCCGTTTTGACTTATTGTCTTGGCTATTTGGCCCATGGGACTCCTTGGCACAGCTGCTTTATGTGAGCATTTGTGATTGTCGTGAATCGTTGATGAGCTTGGTAATTATTCTTGCCATTGCGTGTTATAACAGTTTCATTCAAATATGAAATTTTATTTCATTCAAATTCCCGTAACACAAGCGGCTGATTTGTCTTGTTTGTCGTGATATGCACACATACTGAATACCGATGTCTGTTAATTTCGTCATTGGCACAGCCTAGACCCGTTGGTGTTCAGTTCGCTGCCAGCTCTGGCATAGTTTACACAGCGTTAGACCTCCCGCCGAGGCAGACGGTATGACAACATGGCAACACCTGGGCGACTTATAACAAACGATCCACCCGGATGATAAACGCATAATAGACCGGTCTCTCGGCGGCTAATGTTCTTTCATTGCTCCTACAGCTACCTATTTGTTTCTCTTAGGCAAAGGTTATAAAAGTTATCGACAAATATTATGTGATTGAGGCTGTTCGCGTTCAGGTGTATGGTTTTTCAGCAAGCTGTGTGCCGTATTCATCCTTTTGTGTTCTGTGCGGAAGTCGCTTTGGCTTATTGTTTGTTTGTGACGCTGGATTTTCAGCCCCTTATTGTGAAAGATGATTCACTGAATAGAGTTAAGGTGTGCTGACTACGCTCCCCTGCTCCCACAGCACCGCGTCGATACCCCTGAGTCCGGCCAACCCGATTCAGTCTCAGGAGCTCTACCAGCTGCAGCAGTGCGTCCAGGTCAGTTGTTGTTGTTGTTTGCTCGATTTTATTGAATATTTTCGCATAAATAGACAAGGCAATCTGGGATCGGTGCAAAAGCTATTCAGCTTATTTCATGGCACCTCTCCCTCACACACTCTAGCTCATTCACACGTCATTCACGACAAGAAAAAAGAACATCGGGTGCAACATAAATAATGATAAACTGAAGTTTTAATAATCGAATTAAAAGAAAAATACAATGAAAAATTAAGTACACTTAAAGTATAAAATAATCGTTGGTATCATCATAAGTATCAAACATAAGTAACTGAAGTAAAGCTGCCGCCTCTGAGGTAGTTCACTGGCGAAGGGCGATGTCCGCAAGAAAGGGCTGCTGTCACCGCCGCGCGGCCGTCAGTACAGGTCAATGGTTTCAGTTCTCTGTGCCAGTCGGCGCATTGTCAGCGAACGACCGCCGCGACTCTCAGGAGCTCCACACTCTACATTCCACACGTAGGCTAGCTCTGGCAGCAGCTTCCGGCAGCTTTTAGAAGCTCTGAGGGAGGAGCGCTTACATAAGCCCATCCATCAGTTCTCGTTAGTCCCACCTGTAGCCCATCGCAGCTTGTGCAGCTCTCGGCAGCTCCTCTCGAAGCTCCCGACCCCTTTGACCGGCGCTGGTGCGACGTTATGGTGTCCTAGCGGCCCGTCACCATCCCCTCCCTCCCCTCCCCCACCGTTATCCGGCGTCTGATGGGTAGTTACGAGCAGTTTGATCGGACGGCTCCGCTGGCACGGCTGACTGTGTTAGTACAGCCGGCGGGGAGAAGGGAGAGGATGCTGTCTGGTAGGAAGGGGCTGTTGTGTCTGTATGACTGGCGGGTGGGCGGTGGAACTTCCTCAATCAACGCCGTCTGATGCGCCTGATAGGCTGATAACGCGGGTAAGGGGTTGGGGTTGCTTGTGGTCGACGCTACATTCGAGTGACATAAATGCATCTTAATGCATCTTTGTTCACATACTATCCCGCTTGAACACCGACCTTGTGATTAGAAACGGCCGTATGTCTTTACAACCTGACGAATTTATCAATGATTATGTAAAAAGAAAGAAGGTAGATACCGGTGCGTCTCTCACTCGTGTGTCGTTTGACTACCAACTGCCTGTACCGTCTTCTAACCGATGTCTGCTCCGCCGCCGTGTTCCAGGAAGCCGTCCACCGCGAGCGGGCGGTGGAGAACAAGCTGGCCACGCTGCAGCGGCTGCTGGATGGCGTGCAGACGGCCACCAACTCCAGCTGGAAGGCGCTCATCGACGAGGACCGGCTGCTCACCCGACTCGAGATCCTCGAGGGACAGCACGCGCTATACTCCAAGGTGAGGGACGGGCTGTGGTTGTGATTATGGGTGTGTGGGTTGGAGTGGATCGGTTAGATATGGTGAATGTTAGTTGTGTGTTACCGTGTGCCGGTACTTACGGACTGGTACTTGACACCTGTGACTCATGTTGCTCACAAGTACGAGTCATGTTACGTACTCGTACTTGTGCTAAGGATTGCCATTGCTAGTGGTGACTTTGATAATAGATATAATCAATGCGACTTTTCCCTTGTTAAAATTCAGTATTAGTCATCGATTTGTGGTTATTCTTTCGTGCATGACTACCGCCTTTTGGGAGTACTGGAGGACGTAGTCGGCGTAGTAGTACGTACTCTTCATGAATAGGTAACGTCAATGAGCGTCTATTGAGTAAGCGCGCTATTAATATTTTGTCGAGTAGCGTGCCAATACGCAGTAGTGGACGGCTACCCACCACTCATGGCCAACCTGGGCCGCGTAAACGGAGACTAATAATTGAGCGTGTGACGGAACCGCTCTGTGTTTTCCGGCTCTGCATGACGTGGCGGTGATTTCCCGTCAAATGAGGTCCTCACGACTGTACGGCTCTGTTTCCAGAACTTCGGCGAGGATAAACTGAGGGAGGAAATTGCGCGGCTACAGGAAGAAAAGAATGTGTATCAGAATGTGGCGAAAGAAAGTCTCAAAAAGGTGCTACAGGAGAAGTTGGAAGCCGTCCGGAAGTTACAAGAGCTAGAAAGGTGGGCTATTAAACTTCGGTAATCACACAATTAATCGAACGCCGTTGCCATCGTTGATATGCTGATATTGGCTCTAAGGCCGGTCTAGTCGTTCAGTCGTTTGAATGGCAGGTGTCATTTATTTTACGTCTTATTTTACTCGCTGTGGACTTAACAACCTCAGCACAGTTGAGCTCGTAAAAATGGATCTGACAATAGCCCAACGCTAACTTGCACTCGCTTCCGTACTCGTCGGACCTTGGCCATACCCTGAGACATCACTCCCGGACGCTGACTCTGCCCCCGCTCTGTTTACCCAGGACGGTGAGCTCTGCGCAGGACGAGTGTCGGCGGCAGACCGACCTGCGCGACGCCGCCGGCAGGGAGCTCACGGAGCTAGCCGCCAAGTATGAGGCCAAACAGAGCGCCGTCGCCGAGCTGGAGACCAAAGTCAAGGTCGGTATGGGGTGGGAGGCGCATCAGGGGATTGTGGAGGGGTAGGGCCCTGAGTGAGAGGCTTTGTTGTTCAGCAAGCAGCCTCGGTGCTGTTTGGTTTTTGCTGATATGGTGTTGAAATTGATGATGACTGAGCTGTTGCGGATCAATGTGCCTGGTAATCTGACTGCAGTGCATATAAACAGTTTGGAAAGCCCGCTGTAAAGAAGCGATTAGAATACTGCCCTTTGCCCGATCTGTAGCGTTCAATTAGGATATCTCACTCTTATCCTGATAATTGATACTTATTAAATGAAAATTCCTTATTTATTTATTTATTAAATGAAATGAAAAATGAAAATTAATGTTTACTATTGAGATAATAATTGATGTCAACTCCCAATTTCAATCCATCCCACGTCCCGGCTGCCTAATATCTGACCTATCAGCACCGTCTACTTCATAACCCGTCCCTCTGTCTCTGTTCAGGAGCTGGAGGAGGAGGCCCTGGCCGCCGAGATGCGCTGGGATGTAGAGCGGGCCGGTGCCGAGGCGCGGGCCGCCCAGCAGAGGATCGAGGAAGCGCAGCAGCGCGCGCGGCTCGAGGTACTGCAGGCAGAGAGCGACTTCACCAAGCAGCAGCTCACCGCGCTCAGACAGAAGATGCAGAACAAACCGGCCTGTGAGTCGCGGGGAGGGTGGTGACTGGCGATGTCGGAAGGAAGTCGGGAGATGGTGCATGTGCATAGTGTGTTGGGTGGTTTTAAGTGGGATGCTCGCTGACCTGATGACTGGCATAGCGCATGAAGTTAGTAGGAAGTAATCTTGTCGCCGTGATTGGTAAATGCTCATACGAGTTACTGTAGGGAACTGCCCAGTTCAGCTGGGTGCTGCTGAGTAATTTTCTCAGCATATAATCGTCCCAGATGGGAGGGCTACCGTACCCGGATCTTAGTTCCGTCCATTTAGAACAATATCACGTCCAATCCCACCCGAGAGAGAACAGTACAGCGAGCGGACTCGGGATGAGGATATCCGTGTCACCACGAGGGTCGTCGGTCATGTCAGTTGAATTATAGCCGCTGGTGGCGTATGCCCCGTCTTTCTCAGAAACTAGCGCTGGCTGTCCGGCCGCGTGCTTCACGTCTGTCGTGACTGAAACGGTCCCTGTTACTGCCCGGATGGGGCTCTGTTTGAATGGCAGCACTGGGATCGGGTGGGTCTCCAGGGTATTATTGCGAGCTGGATACTACCTGGAATAGCCTTGTGCTGGGCGTTTTAAGTTCACCGTTTTGAGCAGTCAGGAACCATGCGGGCTTCCGCGGCTGATGCAATGTGTAGGGCGTAGGTGTCATGAACCTGAGTAGTGACGAATCAAAAGAGATGCAAACTTTTTTGCACTTGCCGCAGATTGTGCGATACATCAGTGATGAATAACAGTTCAATGCGAGTTTGTCATTACTGATCACCGTTTCTATAACGTTACGCACCTCCTAACGCTACTTGTCTATTCTTCTTAGCCCATTGACTCACTGACACCTCCCCTTTTTCTTCCCCCGCCAGTGGACACCACGCCAAACGGCGACATCTCCCTGGGCGACAAGGAGCTCAGTCCGACCTCCACCCCCGGCAGCCCTGCCCTGGGCTCGGGTATGGAGCAGACCGAGTGCGAGCTCGCGGCCGTGCGGGGTCAGCTCGAGGCAGCCGAGAGCCAGCTGGCGGCCGCGCACCACACCATCACCCGGCTGAGGGAGGAGGCGGCGCGGGCAGAGGCTGAGACGGCCGCCTTCAAGGAGAGCGCTGCGGCCCTGGAGGCGGAGCTGGCCGCGGCCCGGACCGAGGCGGCGACTCGGAGAGACGAGGCCCAGCGGCTGGAGACCAGTCTGAAGGAGAAACAGGGCGAGCTGGCCAAACTGGAGAAACAGGTGGGTGGAGAGGGACCGAGTCGTGACTCATGTAGCTAGTCGGTGTGCGATCTACGCTGCGAAACAGGTGGGTGGGGAGGGTAGGGGGTGGGACCAAGTCCGGTCTCCTGTAGCGGCAGGGGGTGCGTTCCGTTGCTTCTCTGGGAAACGTGTGGAGGGGAGGGACCTAGTTCGGCCTACTGTAGCAGGGGGTACTCTCTATGACCACTCTGGGAAACAGGATATACCAGTGAGGCACTATGCTCGCAGTGAAGTGGTAAATGCTTTAGTGATTTTCGGGTCATTACCGATATCGAACAGCTTTAAGTCGCGGTCTTGGTATTACCTGATGAATGTTGACCCTTGTCTTGTGTCGCGCTTCTTTGCAGCGGTCGGCGGGAGATGCCGACATCAAGGAGACCCAGACGGACATCATCCAGCTGAAGAACAAGGTGGACAGCCTGCAGGGTGAGTCGCTGACATCCAGTCGGTGTGCGAGCACCGAGGGGCAAAAAGTGGGTCCAAGATTTTCTGTCCCTCTTGGTGATATATGTCGGGGTATGATGTCGGCCGTTCTCTAGTATTTTTAAGTCTGCTTTTGTATGGCTAGATAACATTTAAATGTTGCCTCTTTCTGTTCTTTTTGGTCCTGTTTTGCTTGTTTGTTTGTTTTGTTTTGTTTCGTTTTTTTAACATGATTATGATTTTATCTTTGTTCGACTTCGACGAGCGCTTGGGTTTATGTTCCTTTTGTACATAATTTGTATCTAAAATTTCTGACTGACCGCCTGTGTTGTAGAGCGTTTGTGGATGATGGGAACGCACGTAGAGCACTACATTAGCACTATAACCATACTAAAAGGTTCGTTCGGTGACTGACGGCGGCTGCATGTGCGCCTCCTGCCCGCATGTCGTGCTCCCGTGAGAAGCCATGGAGATTGGAGATGGATGACTGTCGGCACTCACAGCTTTATGAACTGGGATTCCACGCTCTCGTCGTTACTTTGAAAATGCCTTCCTGCTTTCACAACATCGGTAGTTACCTGCAGCTATCGATGTATCCTTTTCTTTTTACCGTTATTCCCTTTGCTCCCTTTTCTCTTCTCCCAACACTGATGTGTTGGCGCTTGATAATATGCCTTACTAGCTCATGTGCGGTTTGCATCGAGTTTTCTCTCCTTCTTTTGCTTTATTGCATGAATGCATTCAATTTAACCAGGTTGAGGTTTAGCTTTTTATCATATTTGCGTATGATTTTGCATGAACAGTGATAATTATGGCTGCTGACCGGCATGACTCGTGCAAATCGCTTCGAACGTTGCGCTATTGAGGCCTTTTGCGGTAATATTTCAACCCAACCAATGCGCACTAATTTTGCATGGATCATGGCGCCACTTATATGCCAGATACAGTTGTAATATTCCCCGCCCACAATGCTGTTTTATTCAGGGCTTGTAAGAGCTAATCATGTTTGCAGCCACCAGTATTTCAATAGCCGAGTTATAGCCGCGCTCCTGCTTGACTCCACCAAATATCTATCATTCGTGGCTCCGGTGGCTCCGTCTGACGCTTTCATCATCTTGTGCAAGAACCTGTCTGTCCGAGTCGCTCACTGCTGTACCCGGGCGGCCGACAGAACTTCTGGAGGAGGCCCGCACCGCCCGTGCCGACTCCGAGGCCAAGGTGGAGCGGTGTCAGTCCGAGCTGCTGGTGACGCGCAACAACGGCCAGGAGGCCACGCTGCGGGCCGACCACCTGAGGACGCAGCTGAAGGTGAGGGACGCTAACCTGAGGGGTAGCTTACAGACAGGAGGCCACGCTGCGGGCCGACCACCTGAGGACGCAGCTCAAGGTGAGGGGTACTATCCTGAGGGGTAGCTAACAGGAGGCCACGCTGCGGGCCGACCACCTGAGGACGCAGCTCAAGGTGAGGGAGACTGTGACTGTCCTGAGGGGTACATTGCAACAGACACTGTCCTGAGCGGCAGCTAACGGGCAGGAGGGCGGAGGCCACGCTGCGGGCCGACCACCTGAGGACGCAGCTAAAGGTAAGGGACAATGTCCTTAGGGGTACGCTTAAGTGAGAGGCTAACCCTGACTGTCTCTGAGGTTTAGTGACGCATCTATTGAACACTGAACAGTGAACAGCCCATGCTGGCGCGTAGAACGATATGAACGTGCTAACACTCTTGATAATCCCAGGCTTACTTTTTCAGTTGCAGATCGGTGCCCGTGTCTTTATAACCGAAGGTTTGTTGTCAATAGTTAAAACACTATTCTTTAGAATTGTGTTTTCTATTGAAAAACAAATCTGAGTTCCCTGACAATTTGGCAAAAGCTGCCTGAGATCAGTAAAACTTGATGCTCTTGAAAACGGCTGCTCCAAAAAATCGGATTTTTTCAGGATTTCTAGTGGGCCAGGTGATCTACGTTCTGGTATGGGTCTCCCCTCCGCGAACCATCTGGTGCACGTGCCACGTGACTTTGAAAATTCCCGTGTTAAGGCAATGGGCAAAATGAAAAAATGCGTTCCACGGCAGATTGCTCGAAAACGATCCAAACGACCCCCCCCCCCCATTTTCTTCCATGCAGATCAACCACCATTCGGTGCGCTACCCATGGGTATGTCGCAAAGTGGCCGGAAAAGTCCAGAACCACGTGCCACGTGCCGTTGAAAATGACCCTGCACACCGGAAATTGGGACTTTTGGTCATTTCGGCGCACCCATGATGCATACTATGGCGTGGGTGACCAAACAATGGGTGTCATCCGGTCGGCAACTGTTAAAGGTGTCGTCCAGTGGGCCAAAGTGGTAGTTTCAAACTTTTGGGATCCACCATTCTGAGGATTCTTTTTGACAATACACTTACGTTTCTTGGCGCAATGTTCATTCCACCCAGCCGGTCGTCAATGCGTTAGGTGACCCAAATGACGATTGACCTGAAGGAAGTTGGGGGCGAGGAACACGCACGTGCATCCGTTTTTTTTTAATCGGGCACTTTCAGCTAGGAGATTTTTGCAGATATCTTTTTGATTTGTGAAAATGACCAGCCTAGCGGTATGCCAGTCGTTGATAAATTATTATCTTGCTGCGGCCGGGCGCTTATTTGCGATGTTTGCGTTTGGCGGCTGGCGGGCGACTTTTAGTCGTTTTCGGTTAGCAGTTAGCGTCGGTGCGGTGCGGGCGGTTTTATTTTTTTCGGGATTTCGGCGTTTTTTCTGTGTGGTTTGCGGCGGTCGGGCGATTTTTTTGCCGTTTGCGTTGGCTTTTCGGGCGTGCGTTTTACACGTTTTGCGGTGTTTACGTTTTGCGGCGGGCGGGCGTTTTGTGTTTTTTTTGCGGTGTTTGTCTTTGGCGGCGGGCGGGCGGGCGGGCGATGCGGGCGGTTTTCTTTCTTTTTTTTTTGCGTCGTTTGCGAGGTTAAATTTGTTTGCGGTCGGCGGCCGCTTTTTCGTTTTTTTTTTCGGTGTTTTTTTTTTTTGGGGCGGAGGGCGGGCGATTTTTAGGCGTTTTCGGTTGGCGGTTAGCGGGCGTGCGATGCGGGCGGTTTTATTGTTTTGCGGCGTTTTTGCGTTTTTTTATTTGCGGTTTGCGGCGGGCGGCCGTTTGTTTATTTTTTGCGACCTTTGCGTTGGCGTTTCGGGCGTGCATTTTGCGCGTTTTGCGGTGTTTGCGTTTTGCGGCGGGCGGGCGTTTTTCACAATTCAAAGTTCAAACCTTCGGGCCACAGCGCTCCTCGAAAAGCGCTGCCCTCGAGTATCAACTGAGCCTTAGGGTAGGTGCCAGTACATTGTCCCTGGTCGTGAATTGTTTACGCCCTTCTTAATTCGTGCGATAACGGGTATATCCTCCCCCCACCCCCACCCCGTCCGCGCGCCTGACTGACCCCCCCCCCCCCCCCCTCTCCTCGCCCAGGAGACGGAGGCCAGTCTGACGGTGCGCTCGGAGCGGACCGAGCAGCTCCAGCAGACGGTGGTCCGGCTGGCGGCGAGCGTCACGGAGGCCGTCGGGCAGCTACAGAGCTTACAGAACAAGTACGACCACCAGCAGCAGGCGGCCGCCGACGGTCGCGCCCGCGCCGACCTCCTGCAAGGTCAGTGTGCGGTGGAGGGTACGGGGCAGGCGGTGGTGACCTGTGGGCTGTGGACCTGTGCCGGGGTTAGGTGTGTATACAAGGTTAGTGTGCGGTGGAGGGTGCGGTGAATGCAGTGGTGACCTGTGCTAGGGTCAGGTGTATGCTATCCAGGACACTACAGCCTGTAAATGATGAGACAGACTCAAGGCCTTGTTGGTCGCCAACTGGGTACCTTGGCTCACTAGTTAAGACAGGGTCAACAAACCACTGTTCAGTTCCATTCCAGCCTCTGTCTATTTGTTCCCTCTAACATGTACGAATGATGAGGCTCTCTGTATTCCTGGTGACTTTCGGAGTGTACCGAATGGGTCCCCGGGATGCTAAATTCACTTGTGATGCAGCCCACAAAGAGTCGTACGTCCGTTACAAAAGCAGCCGGCATCGGCGCTAGTTATGGGACACTGGGGAGCATGTACTACGCACGTCGCACGTTCTGTCTTTTGTCCCAGCTGTGTCGACCTTTGTCGTGGGACAATACATTTTGTTTAACTATTCTAACTATTTAACTATTTGTTTAACTATTTTGTTTAACTATTCTAGTTAATTTGCCACTCGATATTTTCGGGTCTTATTTTGCGGTAATTTTGTATAAATGCAAAGTTGCGTGTTGTATTTTTCCTGGACACAGGTAGGCTGAACTATCAAAGATGCACTGTCTTTGCTAGCCGCCAGTTCTGTCACACGTAAAGCAAATTCTCTCGTTTATTGCCACAGACCACAATGCATTACTCCTACCGAGCACGTCATCCATTAATTCCGCCTCCCCCCTCTATTTCAGAGAGTCTGACGTCTGCTGAGCGGCGCGCCACCGACTCATCTGCCGAGGCCGAGAGTCTGAGGGCCCAGCTGGCCGAGCTGCGGACGGAGCTGACCACGGTCCGCGCAGAGACAGAGAGGAGACACCGCCAGCTAGAGGAGACGGCAGACCGGCTGCAGCAGCTCGAGCAGCGCTTCAAGGCGTGAGTGGGGAGAGAGCTGGCTGCTGAAGGGTTTACTGAAACGGTTGTTTGGCAGTATGGCGATGTTGCTAAATGAACTATGCAAGGTCTCCCTGAAGTTGTAGGTATTTTACAAGTAAGACAACCTGAACATGACATTTGACGTCTCTTGTCAAGACATTTATATCATGCTGTTGCTGTTGTCCGTCTGCTAACCCGCCTTACTGTGCCCGCCATTGACAATCCACATCTCTCTATCTCGTCATAGGTGCGAGGAGGAGCGGGACACAGCTCTGGCGCGCTGTGCCACGCTCGAGACGACCGCTGCCGAGCTGAGCGCCTCCTCGGCACCGGGCGGCGACGCTCCGGATTCCACCGTGTCCGCGCCGCCCGTGTGCGCCTCCCCTCCCTCGGCCGCCGCCCCGCCCGCAGCCGAGGAGGCTCCCGCCGCCGCCTCGGCCTCGGCAGAGGATGATGCGGAGAAGGCGGAGCTGCGGCGGCAGCTGCAGCATATGGACGAACAGCTCAAGGAGCTAGCCGTGCAGAACAGAACGGTAAGACACCGCTGCCCTCTGTGGAGCCGGCAGTACAGTCGGGCACTTTTCACTCTCCTCTGCAGACTGTATTGATGTTCACAGTTTCTTCCAGCTATCTGCTTTGTCTGTTTTTTTTTTCTTTGGAATGTAGCTGTATGTATGCTGACCTGCTTCATTGTGTAATGTTTATTGAGCTGTTACATGCTTTATATGTTTTGTGATGCTTGTGAGACCATCTGAATTGTTTCAGTGTTTGAAGCTAGGGGAATGTTCGGCACTGAATGCATTAGAGCTTCCTGAATGTTTAATGATTCTAAATGTCGGACTGTTGACGCCGCGCGTTTAAGGGAGACCCTGAGGAATGCTTTCATGATTTGTTGTGATTCTCTAAGTGCACTATGTCTGGGCTATGAACCGCCTAGCACATTCGAGATGGGCTTGTAGGTCTCAGAGCTAACCGCACAGTGGCGAGGGCAGGTCAGAATATCTAGTCTGTACTGTCCTGGACTAGCCTGAGCTGACTTCAGCCTGTGTGGTTCAGTCTGATAAACCTTCAGTCTGTTCGAAATTTAGCTCGGCCGGTCGGGCAGATTAGGGGATGTCCGCACTATACGCCACTCGGCGTCACAAGCAGCATGCTGCACCCAAAGTCACGCTGCTCAGCCATTTATGTTACAATTCTCTAATATTTCAGCATCACTGGGTCCCTGCCTGTCCGTGCTCTGTTCTCTCTGCGTTCTGATTCTGTTCCCTCTCTGTTCTCTCTATGTTCTCTCTCGATGTTCGCTCGTCGCCTGGCCGCCGCCCGTCTGTCCGTCTGTCTGGCGCTCGTACCGTGTGGGCCGCACCTCTGCACTGTCGCCTGTCCTGCCTTACAGATGGACACCTCCAACGTTATAGCCGTGGCCGTACTGGTGATAGCACTCTTCATCGCACTGGTGGTGCTCAACTCGTAGCCCGCGGCGGCGCCTCTGTCCCCCTCCTCCTTCACTCTGTCCTGTGCGCCGCCGCCTGCCTCTGCCACCGCACAAGTCGCGGTGGTGTGAGATGAGTGACTGTGTGTGTGAGTGTGTGAATGTGTGGAGAGTGTGTGTCTGTATGTCTGTGTACGACTTGTGCGGATGGTCTGAGGGGCGGCGGAGAAGATACGACGGTGATAAGGTAAGGAGCTCTCCGCGCCAGTGCACTGCACTCGTTAGAAGTACCTGGGCCCATTGTTCGCTTACTTGCACGCCTTACGTGGATCGTGATATGCGCTTGCATGTCAATGTCTGGATGTTCGTTTTTGGTCGACTGGCGATATATGTGCTGCCATCTTTCAACATTGGTCGATGCGTCCTAAGTTGGAGCTGTTGAGTGTAAAGAGCTGGGAATCATACATTGGTTAGATGTTTTCTACTTTGGGACTCTATGACTGATGCCTCAGGTGTAGTATACTACAGGGTGTCCCAGAAGTCTTGAAGCTTTTTATTTTTGTCGTGTGACCTTGCTATGCCACCGATTAAGGCAAATGATGCCTCAAACGAAAGACGAGAATGAACTGAAATTTTGTATTTGCATGCGTAGAGCACCACTTTAGTCAGGTGGCCCCCGTTGTGAGTCGCACAAGAACGAGCGCGAGAGATCGCGTTCTTCGCTGCCGCCAAGATCTCCCGATTTGCGAAACACCGGTGTCGCCATGCCCGTTGCTTGTCAGCTTCAGAGCCTTATTCCATGAAGCGAGCCAGGAAACAGCGTATTGACCCCAGACCCCAAGAAAACATTAGCAACATAATGATTTACTGATCAGGAAGTCTTCTGAGATGTTTTCACGCATGCGCTACGAAAATAAGGCTCAGCTGCTTGAGCGCGCTAAGCAACAACCCATTTTAATCCTTTGATTCGTCGCATTATTATGGGGCGAAGACAAATATCAACCTGTCACAAATAACATTTGCGACATATATGTATCATGGAATAAGGCTCTGAAGCTGACAAGCAACGGGCATCGCGACACCGGTGTTTCGCAAATCGGGAGATCTTGGCGGCAGAGAAGAACGCGATCTCTCGCGCTCGTTCTTGTGCGACTCACAACGGGGGCCACCTGACTAAAGTGGTGCTCTACGCATGAAAATACAAAATTTCAGTTCATTCTCTTTCGTTTGAGGCATCATTTGCCTTAATCGATGGCATAACAAGTCGATCACACGACAAAAATAAAAAAGCTTCAAGACTTCTGGGACACCCTGTAGTTTTCTTTTAGGTTTGTTTGTTTTATTGCGTTTCGCTCATCACCATGCTGTCCCCTGTGGGCTGAGCTGACCGGGCTGCTATTGGTCCACAGGCAACGGCTTGCAGTGTTCTGCCACTACTGGTGCTGGGCTGGAGTATCTGTATGGCCTTCTACGACTGGCTGGCGAGCCTGACGGCTACCCGCGAGCCCTAGCGACCCTCCCGCGCCCTGCACCGACCTTTCTACCGCCGCGCCGCTCAACCCGGCCCCAGTGAGACAGAGAGAGATAGACTGAGAGCGAGATTCCGAGTACGTGTAGCGCCGCGGGCCGGCCGCCGGCGCCGCCGCCATCCTGTGCCATGGGCAGCAGCGACCAGTACAAAGGACCCGGAGCGACCGGCACAGCTCCGGCCCCGTGGCAGCTGCCCCGCCGCCCCCGCCCCTGCCCCCGCCGCCGCCCGCTGGGGCTCCCGGACATACCCCACACTGCGCCCATGTGTCGAGCCGAGAGGCCGGGCACGGTCAGCGCGGCGCAACGGCGGCTGGTGCCTCACTAGAAATTCACTCTGTCGATGCGTTGCGTATTGGGATATTTTATGGCGTTATGTTTGGTGGCTGTATCCTGACGGTAAAGTGCTCGTGATGGTGTGTAGGCGAATCTGCCGGCCGGTGGTAGGCATGGAAAGCTGAGTTTATTTTATGATTAGCTTCGCCCCTTCGTCCCCCCCCCCCCTACCTCGCAATAATCTTCCAGGACGCCTTTCGATACCTTTTCTAATCCCTCCCCCGATACGGAGTCAGAGACTAGCATTTTAACGGTGCGAACGCGCGAACAAGCCGGTGCGAGTCAATGTTGTTGGTGCGAGTGTTTGTGAAAGCTGTGCGATGATGAGCTAGCGAAGGACGAAGTTGTCGGCCGACCCGTGACATTCGTGTTTGAGACAAGTGGCGACGCCGGCCAGCGCCAAATTCTGAGATATATCTACTTACGCTTGGTAAAATGTCGCGCATCTGTTAGCAGACTCGCCCTTTGTATTATTTTGTGATTGAGTTGAGCGATGCTTTGTGATAAAATTGATGAACGAATGCATATTATTTCGCGTTTGTTGCCGTGGAGCCGTGGTAATGCGCGAAACCTGAGATGAAGAAAGCAGATTTTACCGCTCCCGGAAAGCGAACGTCACTCTTATCGTCGTGAGCAATGTGGTGCAGCAAACGTGCGGACTCCCGCCGCGTTTTAATCATACCACCCTTTTGGTACTCGCGTGATTTATAACCCAGCGCCTTCGCGGCGGCCGTTCTCCTAGGCTGCGCGTCAACAGTGCCATTTTCTCCGTACGATCTCCGAGGAACACAAAATTTACTGAGTGGAGCGACGGCGCTGCTTAGTGCGACACGGCGGCACGTGCGCGAGAGGAGTGTACGTGCCCGAGGGCAGAGTCTGACGAGCGAGGTGATTGTTTTGTACGTGCCGTCGCGAGAGCGCCAAGTCTGGCTACCTCAGTAGCCCAGCACGGCTACCTCAGTAGCCTAGCGTGGCTACCTCAGTAGCCGGCCCGAATCAGCCGAGTGAAAGTGATGATCGGTTAAGGCTTGTTGATTATTTTATTTGTTACACTATGTGAGCTTGTAAATATACACTTTCCCAACCACAAGTTAATGTTTTGCCCCACGGAGAAATGAAGCGAATCGCTCATGACAGCTCTGACACGGTGGTGTTTCAATTTGAGCTTAGATCCATCTATGCGTCGCATCTGTCTTGGTCGTAGGTACGTGCTAGTCTGACGGGCTGACTGAGAGTTGCATATCTAAGAAATCCAGCGGCACATAACTTATATGTAGTATACCCTAGCTTCGTCTCTTTGGCAGTTGGCTCCTGGTATCAAGGTATCAACATCTAGTCACCTGTAGCCTATTGTTGCCCTCGAAGCTATGTTGCAATAAGCCTGGAATGGCCGGCCTGGAGCCACGCGCTTATTGCAAAGGGAATGTCCGACATTCCTTCCAAGGTGCAGTGGCATCCTGTTTGAAGGCAGCACGTTCATTACGAGCATCGATTCTGAACTGACAACGCCGAGATGCTGCGGCTACGGGGCGGGCTTGGGGCTATTTGTGTTGTCTCATTATTTGTATCGCCAACAGACATCTTTTCTGTCTGTACAGTCGGACGGGCTCATGAGAAATTCGTCATGTTGCCGTCAAAGAGCTCTATTTAAAACAACGAATGCCGAACTTGTCGCTAACTGCTTTCATGAAAAGGAAGAACCACAGTGCCGCAGGCCCGCACCACTTCATGAGTGGCGTGGCAAGAATAGCTCGACAATATCGTTATTTGCCGTCCCAGCTTCATTCCTAGAGCCAGCCAGCGTTGATGCGCGCCTCTGAAAAGCCGCAAACAAGCGAATCGCATTGATGGGCGTTTTCACCTCAGCGGCCATCGTCTCTCCACGGCCGCCAAACCATTGTTCGTGTTCCCTGCAAGATAAATTGTAGTTGAGGTGGGCGAGGGTCGTTCAAAGAAGCTTTGTGAATCGGATTTACTGCACCCAGAGACCCGTGAACCCGAGTTCTCAAGACTCAATTTCGTAAAAATAAAAGGTGCGAGTAAAAAAATTAATAGTAATAAAATAAATGAATTCCGTTCCCGCAGGCCGCCGTCCTGAGACCTGAGAATTGAGATTCTATCCTTAAAGTATTGAATGCGACTGGCTTGGTGGTGTCAACTACTGCGAAACCCGTTTTATGGTCACTGTTTGGAATTCACAGGTATCTGGTTTTCCGGAGTGAATACATTGGCTCACCAGTCTGCGGCTGAATGCATCAAAGTCGCATTAGATTGTAAAGCGTTTAGGAAACTTTGGATGGGTCTGGGATTCTGTCGTTCGCCAGAATACATTGCAAGAAGAGCGGTAGACCGATTCAATGCTGAGCTCGGTTGGGAATGGGTCGCGTTTTATTCGGCGGGACATGGCTCAGTGATTAACCCGCGCCCTGCTGGGGGGGGGTGTTTGAACACCCCCCCCCTTGTGGTTTTTCGCGAATATCTCAAAAACGGCGGCGCGCGCCGCCGTTTTTGGTACACCTTATCATACATCAATTCTACACATGTTGTGAAAATTTCAGACCAAGGTCATTCAAGGTCAGGTCACCAGGTCACTTGAAGTGACCTCACCTCATAAAAAGTTTCAATGTCTGTCATAGCTACACCGAGTGACCGATCGCTTTGAAACTTTCAGCGATTGCTAAGAGCAATAGCATGTACAAAATGTATATCTCAGAATTTTGATATCGATGACCTAAGGTCAGGTCAATTTTTGCGACCTCCCCATTAGGGGAAGTTGGGGGAACGCCGAATACTTTTTTTTCTGACGCCCGTAGCACGCAAGGTAGACAACATAAGCTATTCTTGTTGGCGTCATTCGAGAGGCCAGTCTTTTGCCTTTCAAACATACCAGGCGCATTTGATGAATTCGCATACCGTAAAGCGCACAAACTAAAAATATCAAAGAAGTGACTTTTTCGGCGTTGCCCCGGACTGCGGGGAAAGCCGAAAATGGGAGAAATGCTCTACGGGAATGCCGAAATTGATGTTTTGCTGTTATATCTCAAATTTTATCCAGAATTCGTCAAAGCTGACACGCGTTTTAAGAGCTTGAGGACGCTTGGTGCACACTGGAAGTTATAATTGTGTGATATAATAAGAAAAGGCCAGGTAAATCATTCCTTATGGTAACAGGCCGTTGTGTCGGTTAAAAGTGTAATTTGTGTGACTAAAAATACGCGTTGCTATTCTACAGCGGTAAAGTTCACGTAGCATGCTTTAACGCGCGTAATTGCACGTTTTCGGCATTACCCCAGCCAGCCATACTTTCATTTGCAGGCCCATAACTTTTCAACGTGCTGTATAAATTTCAAATAGGCAGCACACTTATGCAAAGACGTGCTGAAGCTTACTTGACCGAATTGGCCAGACAAACGGTAGCATAATGAGTAGGAAATGCAGCTTCGAAGACGCATGTAGTACAAAGGAAACGTACCTTGAAAACGCTCTTGGCGCCCTCACAGCCGAAGTATTCCGAATGACGACTGGTAACAAACATGCGATAATTGGTAGTCACTTATAAGCTTCAGAGCATCACTGACAGGTGGCATCCATGTCGTACGGTTTTCGAAATATCTCGAATTTCGGCTTTGCCCCAACCCCGGCATTGCCCCAACTTCCCCTATAAGTCAATGGGAGAAAATTGAAATGCGCCTCTTTTGGACGAAGGGCATTATAAACACTCCCAAACACCGAATTACAAGTGGTTTAGACACACTGAACATGAAAATGGTGTCCGTGACCCTTGTTTGTGCCCTGAGGTCATCTTAGGTCACGAATGGTATCTAACAGTTTCTCGCAAATAACTTTTGATAGAGACATGCTAGAGCGATGAAAACGCCTTATATGTGTTCAGCTCGACGATACGAATCGACTGATATGCAACATGACCCTTTCCGGTCAGGTCATGACCTTGACCTGAGGTCAAATTTTCAAGTTGACCTTTCAAGGTCAAGTTACAGTTCATTCGATGCGTCTTGACGAAGGAACACGATGCCGGTAAAAGTAAGCTCGTACAAGGCTTGGGTCAAAAGTTATTGCAGAAAAACTGTTTCCGAAAAAATCGGCTATTTTTGCAGTTTTTGCCCCCTGCAGACCCACGTTGACGTTAGGTCAAATCTGAGAGGATTACTCAGAAAGGGCGTTAATAGGGCTATCGAATGCACTTTTCCGCGGCGCTGTAGCTCTATTGGTTCCCGAGTTATGCGTTAGCTTCTTGGAAATTTTCGACATTCGACCTGGAAATCGGCGAAATTTTGCCTTCAATGACCTCTGGTGACCTGACCTTTGACCTGACCAAAAAATTGACCGAAGTGATTTCGTCATTATTTTTTACGCTCTTTCGAACGCCGCCTTCCGCGTATCGCTACGTGGCCCAGGAGCCGAGTTACAAGGGGGGGGGGGGTTCAAACACCCCCCCCAGCAGGGCGTGGAAATCCAGGACCTCCAGCGGGGCGCGGGTTAATCTTACGCCCGCATGCCGGCGATCTAGGCATAACAATGTTAATGGGTATGAGAGGAAGTAAAAAAGTAAGTTTAAAAGAACTGAAACGATTCCTCGCAGACTGGGGAGAGATTGCCGTCAGCGTTTGGCGTTCGGCGTGACGTTGACATAGTTTGTTTTCTATTTTGAACTTGTTTTGTGTTTTCAAATGATCACATAGCCCAGAAAAAAAGAATAGGCAGGGGTCCTGGGATGAAATTCGTTTTTGTTGCCAATTAGTAACGCTTCCCTACATGAATCTACCGATGTGTCTTCCGCGGAAAACACATCGGTTCCGCGGAAAACACATCGGCCACAAGCCTCGCGAGGCTTGTGGCTTTCAGCCAGTGATTTTTTACGCCGGCACTTTAAGGAAAAATAATAAGTTGTTTTCGCATAACGTTTATTCTTCTTACTGGGGATAATGCTAAGCACATATATGATAGAGCAAGCCCAACCGTAAAGTGCTTACTCGTTTCAAGAATGCAGCAACACGACAGACACTTCCACACAATATCCGCTGCACTCATCCTGTGCAGCTATAACCCACGCATGCCTTCGCACTTATCACATATTTAATTTCCCGTACACTGTATAGTGAATAGGTACCTTGAAACTTATCCAAGGTGAGACACGAATGTGTATCTCTCAGGTTTAACGACTAATAATACAGCAGTAATGATCGGTCGCGGCATCTGCAAATTATACCGCCACCACGCACGCACTCTTATACATAGCGAGAACTGCACTCAGAGCGTGAGCACAACAATAGACCCGTCACCCTTCACCAATTACCTTCAACAAAGGTCAACGCGTTGAGCCGGGAAAACTTCACTCAAAGTTCCTGCTCGGGATATCATCCCCACATGATTAAATCCGGAGATGGTTCCACCAGGCTAAAGTTTGGATACCTTCTAAACTCTGCAGCTATCATTGATTTTGGCTCATACGCTGGCACATCTACAGCATTGCTAACCGACCAGCGGGACATCGTTCTGCACCACAGGCAATCGCGCTACCTGATACATCAAGCATGTTTAGTTCATAACTTCTTAACGTCTTACCGACATACACAGGACACATTTAGCTACGCTTGGTCATAACATACCATCTCATGGCATCTGATTGGTGCGCCAGCCTCCCGAAAAATAAAACACCCATAAAGAGCTTGTAGAAAGCGTCAGTCTCACAGTCGTGTTCGCAATTCGCACCCAGACAGATACATGATTCAATCGCGCAAACCAATGGGACCCGCCCACTCGGTTGCACATACTACAATAACAATGAAGTGTAGGTAGATACATATAGCTTGAACTAAAACCTTATAGTCAAGAGGCACAATGGGGAAAATCTAGTCGCCTATGCTATGAATGAAATATTTTTGTATCATCGCTTCATTCGTATTCACTATTAAGCAGCTAAAATCACGATTTACAAGTAAACTTAATACTAAGTGACATAGACACTAAAGCTTGCAGACTAGGTGTTAGACACTTGCATATAGCATCTCATAAAGACTCGATTGGAATAGCCACTGTACTATCTTCCGTGGACACCTTTAGGCAAGCTAAAATTGTTCAATGCTCATGGATGCCGATTGCCTGCAGCGGACATTCAAACACTAAATATAATGCATAAACAAGTCGGTAAGTGCGAATAAACAGTTTGTCAGTGTTACGATATAGGTAGGTACACGCGTGTGCCTACACTGTACGCCGTGCTGCTCTATCGCCTTTGTATTCATCATTCGAGCACAAATCAGCCAAATATTATTACGAGCGAGCGAGCGCAGCGAGCGAAGCGAAGTCTTTTCAATATAACGGAAAAATCTCAGTATGAGCGGCCCGGCCCGGCCCGGCCCGGCCCGGCCTGTAACGCTTTTGAGAGGCTTATATCTCAGCAACCGCTGGACCGAATGGCCTGCGGTCTTTTTTGCATGGTAGCCCCATCCCTTCTACCCCGTAATTGACTACTTTTGCTACATCTCAGTGACCGCCGTGGCACGTGCCACGTGAAAAGTCAAGGGTGTTCAAGCAGTTTTGCAAAAGTAATGATTTTGAGAGGCCCATATCTCAGCAGTGGCTTGAGCGATTGTCTTGCGGTCATTTTTATAGGTTAGCTGCATCCCTTCTACCAAAGGTCGGATACTCTTCATCTATGTGAGTGACCCCCACTGCACGTGCAAAATACAACAATAAGAGGTGCCAAATTTGTTCCCATTTCAGTAACTCGGTAATTACTGGGGCGATTTCGCTGAAACTTGGCATACAGGTAGGCACCCACCAGGCAATGCATTCCCATGTGTTGCGGTTAGGGTGCTACTGCACGTGCGCACGTGCAGGGGGCGTTTCCAGATCTCGGGAACGGCTGGGCCGATTGCGCTCAAATTTGGTACACGGTTAGGGACCGGTTAGTAGGGTGCCGTGCAAAAGTCATTTTGGACCCCGTTTGCACGTGCGCACGTGCAGAATGCCGCTTCCGGATCTCAGGAACGGCTGGGCCGATTGCGTTCAAATTTGGTACACCGCTAGCGACCGGTTAGAAGGGTGCTTTGCACAAGCCCGTTGGAAGTACCTCTCGCCCTTCTGCACGTGCAGGGCTCACTATCTCGCTCGCTCGTTCTTCGCCCAAAAGGCGTTTTACTGGTTTCATGTCAGCCTGATCTCGAACAATTCATTGCGCACTGCACACGTATCTTCCCTTTCGTGTCGCCCTTTTGCGACTCGCTTTCACAACCTACAATCTCTATTCCTCTTTAATCACGTTCTCCTAGTTTCCCGGTTCATAAGCCGACTTCCATATATCTGCCAGGCAGACGGACGAATGGAATCTGTAGAACAGGCACAGTGGTGTGGTGGCGTGCTTGAGCAGCGTCCACGTGAAGTTGCCGTAAAAGTGGACGCACAGTGTATCCTGACTGGCCTGGTTCTCCAGAGTCTGCAGCAGCCACATGGCTAGGTTGCAGAAGAGCAGCACGGTCACGTACTCGCGCCCAGGCTTTGCCTGACGTGCCTCGGGCGTGTTGCTGCACCGTCGGAGGCTGTCCATCAGGAACGGAGTCTGAATGATCACCTCTATCACCTGGGGGACGGGGTCAAACGGGGGTCAGATGGGAGGCACGGTTTGGAAAGACGCACCAGCAAACAGCGAGTGTACACACTTGGACATGGCTGCGGCATGCTAATTTCCATAAAATGCTAGATTAGTTGTATGAGTTATACCGCTGCAGTTAAAAGACAATTTAATTATCGATTTATCTCGTTTCGAATGTCCGAATAATTTATGAAAGTTTGCTTGCTGCGTCACTAGCAGTTATCAACTCCGGAATCGAACGCGTTTTTTATGCTATCAATCCTGGCTTCTCAGCTCACACATGACGCTCGTTATGCAAGGCAAGTACAAAGGCGCGTTCAAGGCGCGCTGTCAATGTCGGAGTGTTGCGGCACAGCATGCTTCAGGCGCCCGCGTAGGCTGACATCTAGCGAGAAAACTAGAAACTACAGAGCGCTGCGGCACAGCATGATTCAGGCGTTCACTTAGGTCGACATCTAGCGGGCAAACTAGGAACTATAGAGCATTGCGGCACAGCATGCTTCAGGCGCCCACTCAGGCTGACATCTAGCGAGAGGGTTGGCAACTACTGAGCACTGCGGCACAGCATGCTTCAGGCGTCCGTATAGGCCGACATCTAGCGAGAAAATTAAGAGTTAAGGCCGAAATGTAGCGCGAAAACTAGGAATTATTGAGCGCTGCGACACAGCATGTTACAGGCGCATAGGATTTAAATATTCAGTGACCAGACGGTTACCTTCATATGCTGTTCAAGCTAGAGCAGGCATGTAGCTGGCATTGGTGGCCGGTGGGCTGGAACTCACCAGTGCAATCGGCACCATGATGTCAACCACCGTCGGCTCGTCCCCTTCTTTTGGGAAGAGCGTCGGTGCGAGGATCAAGATGCCGTAGAGAAAGAAGGCCGGCATGCAGATGAACAGCAGGAGGTCGTCCAGGAATGAGATCGGGTGGTTGTTGATATCAAGCCGCATCAGCTGGTGGTATGCCAGCAGGCAGAGAATGCCCATCAAAGCAGTTAGGAATAGTTCCCATGATTGGGTCATGTAAATGGCCGCTTGTACTGGAAAGAAAACACGCCACTGTTAGACCGATTTTGAATATGATATCGCATGCTCTTGCTCGTGTATGTATGTGCAAGCAATTACCAAATGTGGGAAAAAGTCCGAAGGAACGGCTTATGAGACTTCTATGGACCCTTTTAGGTTAAAATAAAAAAAATGATATTGAATCATGATTATTGGAAATGGCTATAAGACAACTTACGAGCAGATTCGCTATCCTCGGCGGTCAGTGAGAAGAAAATGATGATGTCCACTACGACGAGAACAATGATCAGCAGACCCGAGAGCATGCCACGGTTGGCTCGCCGGCAATCGACTTGCAGAACCGACTGAGGACATGAAAGAAGCTTATTATTCAAAGACATTCGATGGTATCAATAGCTCTTGATGTTAAAACATTTGACTAAATATATAATGTTGTATGACCATAGAACATGCTGAACATTTCACTAAGAAGTTCTGAAGCAATAAATCGCCAACGACAAGAGATAAGAGCTCTTGTGCAATCACCTTCAGTGCAATCACCTGCTTGGTGGCTGCCTCCACCTGTATGACGTCATTGGTATCCGATGGACTCACCTGATTGGTGGCCCCCTCCACCTGGGTGACGTCACCGGTCAGATATTGGCCGATCTTGGTGTTTCCGATGTTTTGCCAAATGATGAACCACACACCGACTGCCAACAATCAATGAATGTTAATCCGTATGACGCCTCTTTTCTCCGAAAACACTATAACAACGCCGCTTGCTGAACGGATAAAACGATTGATTTCCTAAGACCGATGACAAATAAAGGTTATCAAACACAAATACATTTAAGTTGATACATCAATGCGCCATTCCGTCTCTCCTTCATCACTTTTCCGTTTTTACCCACCGATGAGGATGTTGAACTCGATGGTGAGCGGGTAGAGGTAGCCGGAGAGGTTGGTGACCACCTCGGCAATGCTGTCGTTATAGGCGCACTTCTGGTACTGAAGAGTGGCGTCCTCCAAAGCAATGCTCACGGTACACTCTGTGAATTAATTACAGCACGGGAATGAAGAAAAGCTGAGAAATGGATTTTTCGAACTCTAACCAGCAAAAAAAGAGAAGTTTTCTTCCGGTTACTGAAAAATTGAAATACTGCGCTCATTTTTATCCAGCTTGCATCGTAACTATTTTCAAAAGGTAAAAGTGTATTACATTTTAACCCTCACCGGCACAGGGGGGGGGGGGTTGATGCAACCCCCCCTAAGGTTTTTCGCGAATAACTCGCGTAAAAAGCGGCCGATCGCGACGAAACTTTCAGTACCCTCGCATTGATCAATTTTACACCTACCCTGAAAATTTCATGACCCTGACCCCAATGACCTTTGACCTGTGACCTCTTTTCTGTGACCTGTTTGGCCGAAATCGCGGTTCGGCGCATGTCGGCTCGCATTAGCCGCGCGTTTGCAAGCTTTTCGTGGTTTCAAACGTTCAAACATGTAATTTGAGGTTGCTCCCATGCATTAGGGTGGGTGTCAAGGTCACCTGAAGGTCAGGTCAGGTCATTGACCTTTGGTGACCTCGGGTGACCTCGGTTCACTTTTTCGAGTTTTACATGTTTCTAGGCTAGTTTTTGGAGCTGAATTCGAATTTAGCAACCATTTGAACATTTACGAAGTAGTTTTGGTGCCTTCGTAACATGTTACGAAGCTGTCCGAGGCGGTTGACACGTATTACGATTACCCGTCACAACCCCTACCGGTTGACCTGACCTGACCTGACCCGACCTGGTCTAAATGCTTATAGACATCATCTATTATCAAAACTAACACGATATTCGTGATCAGCACCCCGGAAAACCACATAGCAGCCACAATTTACGACTTTCTAACAGGTCCCGATTTCCCGGTTTTCGGGTCATTGACCTGACCTGGAAGGTCACCCGATGACCTAGGACCTTAACCCGCGCCCCAGTGGCGGTCTCAGCCAACTTCGCCCTAGTGAGGGGGGGCATATGTTACCACCCACCTCTAACTCAAAAAACTAAGAAGGCTAGAAAGACGCGGTAAAAAGCAGTCGATAGCTCTCAATGCGTACGTTTGAAAGTATTTCGGTCATTTTTCACCTTAGAGCAATATTGGGGTCACCAGAGGTCATCAAAGGTCAAAATTTGCCAATTGTCATTATATTTTTCAGAAAACATGCCGCTATCTCAGGAACTATGGTAGCTAGAAAAACGCATGGAACAGCAAACGATAGCTTTTGAACTCTTCTTTTGAAAAGGTCATAATCAATATTGACCTCAGGTCAACGGTTTAGCCTCCAGAGGGCAAAAACTCCAAAAATAGCTGTTTTTACGAAAAGTGTTTTTCGACGATTACTTTCGACTACAAAAAGCCACGACATTTCTATTGCCAGAATCGTGTTCCCCTCGCCGAGACGCGTTGAATGAACTATAATTTGACCTTGAAAGGTCAACTTGAAAATTTGACCTCAGGTCAAGGTCATGACCTTACCGGAAAAGGTCATGTTGCATATCAGTCGATGCGTCTCAACAAGACAAACACAATGAGACCATCCCCAGCGTTCTATCTCTTTCCAATCACGAGTTATTGGCAAAAAACTGTTTGTAGCCTCAAGTGACCTCGGATGACCTGTCTAGAGGCTATCAGCAAAAATGACACCTTGGTCATTACGAGTGGACTAAATCATTGTGATTCTGAAATATTTGGACTGTTCCGATGCGTACACACGGATCTAGAGGCATTTTCATTTTTCTCCATTGACTTGTAATGGAAAGGTCATGCCACTGACCTGACCTTAGGTCACGGATATAAAAAATCCGAGATATACAAATTGTAGGCGCCCATAACAGCATGCAATCCACCAAGTTTAAAACTTTTCTGACAAACACTGCAGGCTGGACATGATTGCAAACTTTTTTTAGGCTTGGTCAGTTAACTTGACCTGGTGACCTGACCTGACATGACCTGGGGTCAAAAATTTCACACATTGTCCAAAATTGATGTACCAAAAGCTACCCCAAGCGGCGCGGCGCTACGCGCCGCGGTTTTTTATTCACACGCAAAAAACGCGACAGGGTGGTAACATATGCCCCCCCCCCCCACTGGGGCGAAGGTTAAAATTGGGTACCATCGGCTTCGTCTGGTGACGGGCAACACGCTCGTTTTTTTCGCGAAGCTCTAGCTCGATCAGGGGCCAAACGCGAGGGGGGTCGTACCCCCCCCCCCCCCCTTGTGTCGTCGAAGGACTCAAAATGGCCTGTGCCGGCGAAGGTTAATATACCGTTGAGAATAATGGGATTATGGTTATTTTTGCTCATGTCAAAGAATAAATACATACTTAGGTCGATCGTTTTTTTTTCATGCGCTATCGTTCATATTTTCCAGTCTGCTCTTTACCATTGTATTGGCCTGAAAAAGGAGAGGCCCACCACGGCTCGCGAATGGACACCCTGCATAATTTTGTCTCTACCACCAGGCTGCTCGCTTAGTTTGAGCCCAGACCTGTTTTGTAGGCATACCAACGTCAGGTTTGCATAGCTTACAATCTATCGTGCGATGTTTACCAGGCCCCAGGACATTGAAGGCGGAGCGCCAAAGTGGTTTAAGCTTGTCTGAGTCTCATACAGGCCTAAATGAAAACACGGTTGAAGGCAAATGAGGTAGTTCCCTTCCCGGTTTGCGAGTGATGTTATTATGCGTGGAAGGACAGTATAACCTATGTTCGCTGTCCATTTCTATCCCAACCACACGAGCCACGAGGCTGTATTTATGTCGCTGGGCTGGCAACAGAGACGAGCTTTCTAGCTTCCCATAAATTTTGTTGATAGTTATGTTATAAACGAGTTATTACAATGTCCATTACCGTGGTTAGTTTAGTTGTTTGCAGAACAGAACACCGCTGGTTATTGAAAACATCTTAGAAGGTAGCAACATGCAAGTTATTTGAAAGGGTTCATTAAACAATACTCTAAATTATCTTATTTCATTTTTATTTTTTATTTTTACCAATCATAACACAATATTTAGAAAAAATAATTTTAACAAACACGATATTACGCTACCCTTATACCTATTTTCCTAAAAAAAAAACTAGCAGTTGCAGCAGCTAAAGCTAAGCGGAAGGGTGATGCGCACTTGACGCACTGAGTTCCGACTTCCGAGTTCTGACAGTGCGGTCAGACAGGTGTCTGAGTTGGACTCATTGACCCTGGCACTAGTTAGGAGCGTATACTAGCCCTAACATGCACTGTACAGTCAGGCGGGCACTGAATCTGTCAGTACATACCGTCAGACGTGTGACCGGCGCTCACTGACCCAGCACACAGTGGTGTGACCCGGCGCTCACTGACCTAGCACACAGTGGTGTGACCCGCGCTCACTGACCCAGCACACAGTGGTGTGACCCGCGCTCACTGACCCTGGCATTCTGAGGAGTTGTAGTGATGCTCGTCTGAACCGTGGCCGCCGTGCTCCGCCACCGCGTCCACCGTTTCCTTGATGATACTCCACACCCACATGTTGAGACTGCTGGCGATACAGTGCATGAAGCCGAACCGAGCCGACGTCTTGTGGTGGTTGATCACAATCTGAGAACGAGCGTGGGGATGGAGAGAGTTTTGCTACCAACGAACTTGGAAGAATGGGAATAGAAAGCTTAGCAATGCAAATGTACGTATTCCATGCTACACTCGTAGCTTACTATTCGAAATGACATGCATTTCTGGCATTTTACGCAGATAAAGGCTGCTGCACACGCGGCGTATGCTAGTGGATAGCGGCTAGCGAGTACGGATGACGGCTGCTTCTCGCATATTTAGTGCGGGGCATGTGCAGACGTTGGGTCAATGTCAATAATATGATGCTCATTTCGGATACATACCATGGTTTTAATTTTGATGCAGATGCACTCACATTTGAGTATTTGAACGTGATGTAGAGCTGGTAGAATGAAAAGATGGGCTGAATTGCGTAGAGGACAATAGACACGATGTCACTGCACTCGTCTCCATGGATAACGAGGTTGTCGATGTGCTTGTAGAGCAACATCAGAAGGTGAACCAGGTGCCCGAAGCAGAAACCTGCCGAAAAAGAGTAGAGCATCGTGACCACTGACCATACACGTTGGCAATAAATATTCGCTCCAACTGCATTGTAGCGCAGTTGTATACGATGGAAATAGAAACTTCACTTTCCGGCACCATTGCCATAGATAAGCCACAAAAGCTCTGTTTTATTTTTACCCAGATCCGCCCCCGACTCACAAGCCGCGCCGATCTTGAGGTAGAAGCTGCCGGAGTGTCTGCCTACGCTGAAGCTGTACAGGCAGCGAATCATCTCGGAGGCAGTCTGCTTGAACGGCATGCGCACCCGGTACTCGCCCTCGACCTCGGTCGGCTCCAAGATCAGCTGACGTTCCAGGGCGCCTACCATCCGGTCGGAGACGCGGTCAGATGAGGTCAGATCAGGTGGTCAGATCGGGTCAGAGCTGAGCGGTCATATCACGTAACAGTGATGTCTTATTTATGTCCAAAAGGTGACTAACTTATTACTTATATAAGTTGGAAGACCAGCTCAGGACATTGCAGCTGCTAGCGACCACAGCAAAGTGACCAACTCGAGTGACTGCAGCGGTTCTCCAGTTTAGGCCTCTTAACCCGCGCCCTGGTGGGGTCTGTTTATAACGCGACCTGGTGGGGGGGGGGGCTATTTTTTGCCCCCTCGTATCTCCGAAACTACTGGACGGATCCGCAAAATTCAAATGGCGTTCAAAAGGCCTGTCAAATTTGTCGAGGGAAACCAAATTTCATTGACCTCGGGGTCACCGATGACGTCACAGGTCAGGTCAAAGATGACATGTTTCACCGTTCACGGGTCTTCTAGGGAATGCGCTATAACACCGAGGAAAACGCATTTTGTCGAGAATCAGCGACAGGGCGTCAGTTGCCTAGTAGATATGTTGCTATTAGAGGTCACTGACAATACCAGGTCAGGTCACAGGTCAGGTCACCAAGGGTCACAGGTCAGGTCAAATGAGCCCAACTTTACTAAGGTCGTGTGATGCATGTTTTATGGCCAATTTTTCATTTCCAACTCAATGGTGTTGGTTATAAGACTATCAGGTACGGCTTAGGTCACTTTCTGGTAAAGTTCAGGTCAAGGTCAGGTCAAGGTCAGGCCAAAAAAGGTCAAATTTTTAAAGTTGATAGTTTTGCATAAAATGGGTATTGATTCGATGCAGCTCGTCACGGGGAGTCTAATGGTGGTCTTTGTTTTGCGCTACGGGGTCTAGAATTGCTTAAAATTGAGTTTGAAAATTTGACGTCATCAATTTTGAACAGTTTTTCGCTATAGCCTATAACTTCGCCAAAAAAAGAGGTATCAATCTCAAATTTGGTATGTGGATGGAAGGCGGTAAGGACTATCACATGTATTCTGTTTTTTGCGACATTCAAAAAACTTTTTGGATTTTTCGATTATTATATCCAAAAAAATTATTTTTTGATTTTTAGGGGTCAAAATCCAAAAAAAAATCAAAAATCCGAGATAACAGTTTTGTAGCCCTCTTGATTCTACAGCTTTTATGTCCTTATCATTTTTCTGTATTTGCAAAGCTATAGGCCTGACAGCTCTTCCCGCGAAACCCGTTTTTGGGTCGAAAACGGCAGAACATGACGTCACTCTGACGTCATTTCCGGCCAACCTATCATAGCCTTTGGAAAAAAATTTGGTAGCAATGTGAAAAATTGATGTCCGGGAGGGTACTGAAAGTTTGGTGACGATCGGCGCAGCGGTTCTGGAGATATATTGAAAAGTCTGGAGGGGAGGGGGGGCAAAAAATAACCCTCCCCCACCAGGTCGCGGGTTAAGCTCCCCTGTGTCATTCCATGTGACCTCGGGTTAAAATATCGCTACGGACTTTGCTAGGGATGCGGACTATGCTGGGAACCTTGCTGTGCAGCAGCATGTCATCAAACAAGCCTACACAGATTTAATCCTTATCCATGGTTTCAAACTTGGTTAAGGTCGGAAAGGGGCTCGTAGATTATATTAGTTTGCCTTAGCTGCTAAATTTATTAGATTGCGTTGGCTTAGAGTGCAAATTATGTTGTCACTGGTAATCAAATGTCTAGGGCCGGTAAAATCAATAGGATTTTCCGCGAAACATTTCCGCTAAAATGAATTCTTCGTAATTATTTTATGATTAATAGCAGTCATCTGTCAACTAAGAAAACTCAATCGACTGCGAACTTGCCAGGAATTCAAAAAGAGCTTTACCTCCATTTAATCAATTGAAACGCACAGTCTTCTGCCAGGAAAGGAGGCCAGGAAAACCTTTGTAGAAAGAAGATTAAATCATCCGTGATCCGATGTCGTTCATCACGCCCCGATTTTCAACGCCACAAGGAATTGCGTAACTCCGTCATTACATCAGACTTCGGCAGTCGGCATATTCACTGTGAGGCTAGAACTTTGGTTTATTGCTTACATCACATGCCGCTATCTGAGATGGTATAAAGTGTACACAGTTCGGTTTTGGTATCTCTTTACAGCGGCTTTCGACACACACTACCTTTGCCCGTGGATGAAAGGTCGCCGGTCGCACAGCTGGTTAAGGGCTGTTGGGGAGGTCGTTCGCGCGGGTTCGCTTACCGAGCCCCTCCTGTGTGGATTTAGCCACTTCTGCCAGTCGGGCGAGGTAGCGACGCACACTGAAGTGCAGCGCAATCAGCCACACCAGGCCGACGACAGATTGCACAATGGTGAAAATCTGAAAATGCACACACATTCGTGTGTCATGTGATGCTATTGCACTGCTGAAATGTATCACATGCTTGTTTTATTATGCTGTTATTTGTATGCCGTTACAGAGAAGCATGCGTCTTTTTTACATTTTGTTGTGGCGGTTAAAGACACAGAAGAAGAAACCGCCATGCTTCTTTGAGGGCTTATCTAAATGAGAGATCTGCTTCGCGTTTATGAGTTGTCTGTCAAGAGGCGGCTTACTTCCACCATCGTTAAATTGCACCATCCATCCACCACAAAAGCGAGGTGTCTTTTAGATTGCTTATCAATTCTGCAAGGTCCATGGGATAGCAAGGTTGCAGCGGTGCCTCATATATTGCGATTACTAATACAATACTTAAGGTCATACGTTATCATTACATTGTCTGATTCAGACGATGGAAACTTGGTTTTGATGTCTAAAATATAGAATGGTAAGAGGTGAGCCATGATATCCTTAAAGCAACTGTCCGCATATGAGTTTTCTTACTTGGAGAAAATGTACCAGAACGCATGTTCACAAATGAACGTGAATCATGAGCCTGTGCGTATCCTTCGACTGAATTAGGTACGTCAATAGAGCAATTGTAACCAAAATCCAAAAATTATTTTGATCACAATATGCCAGCCTTTGATACCGCACTGCCGATCATTGAAAACGCCTTATGTTTTGCACTGTATTTATATATTATACACATATCTTTTCAGCAGCCGCTTACCTCAGCGATCTCCCACTGCGGAGCCGCTTACCTCAGCGATCTCCCACTGCGGAGCCGCTTACCTCGGCGATCTCCCACTGCGGAGCCGCTTACCTCAGCGATCTCCCACTGCGGAGCCGCTTACCTCAGCGATCTCCCACTGCGGAGCCGCTTACCTCGGCGATCTCCCACTGCGGAGCCGCTTACCTCAGCGATCTCCCACTGCGGAGCCGCTTACCTCAGCGATCTCCCACTGCGGAGCCGCTTACCTCAGCGATCTCCCACTGCGGAGCCGCTTACCTCAGCGATCTCCCACTGCGGAGCGACTTACCTCAGCGATCTCCCACTGCGGAGCGACTATGTCTGCCACGAAGATGATGAGTCCGAACATGACCAGGAACGTGGCGTACATGGCGCTGCCCACCACCGCCAAATTGTTCCTGGGAGCGACACAGATCGAGTGCATCGGCGGTAGACGGTGGCGGTGTGTTGACATACCAGACGTACAGGGTGGAAAGTAATTACGCGAACATACTTTTTCGTCTTCTAGTAATGAAAAAACGGCGGTGACATAAACAATATATGTTTTACTTTATCCTTATCTAGTTGCGATGCATTGACATAGGCGTTCCGGCATGATTTACATCAGCATGTGAAGATCTGTTGGCCAAAGCTCAGCCCACACCTTATGGAGCTGTCCAGTGAGGTAATCGGTGTTGGTGGCTCCTTGCAGCTTTTAGACGGTCTCCTGAGGAGTCATCTGGAGATTTTTAATCGAATTGAGGCCCAGGCGTTTCCCAGATCAGCTTTTGTATGTCCTGAAGAAAAACAGGTTCTCACAGCACCAGTATTGCGTTTTGTTGGCCGTGAAAGTAAGGATTTCACCAATCACGAAGAGCAGTTTCTTTGCGTCAGGCACAAAAGTGCGCTCAGTCATTTTGCCCCTTTCGTTGCACGGTGGATTAGACAGAGACACTCGTCTTGGAGGATGTTCCACCGGTTGTATACTTTATTTTTAGTGACCTTTTTTAGCGCTACACGCAATTCTGACACCACCCGGGGGCTCGTGACCCACTGATGTGTTCCTTTGCCGGATGTTTGAAGGTTGGGACGGACGGGACATAGGACGCAACAGCAGCCCTCAGAGCAGTTGTTCTGCAGGTTTGACGGATGAAACAGTTTCACAGATGTCTCACCCAACCACAAATCCAGCTGCCTGTCCTCCTCTGTCCATCTTTGATTGTCTTTGAAAAGCTTCAATTAACAATTCTGCTGTTAATTCGTGAATTTTGGTCATCCCGAGGGTTTGTACGACTTAATTTTCGAATTTTTGCGTATTAATGTGCGAATCGTGATATCTTAGATCGGGTACCCGGCCAGAGTAAGCTATTTTGCCAGTTTTCGGGTCGACTGGCGTCGTTTTGTCGCCGACATGGTGACCACCCGCCCGGCGGCAGAATTCGCCGAGGGGTTGCTGCCGCGGACGGCTTTGCTTTTTAAGTCCTCTGAAGTGTTATTATGTAAAAAAAAACGTATAATTGTGCAATGCTGGTGCTGAGACCACTACGAATCCCTTCTCCGCCAATCCAGCGAAAATAATCATAAACGCTTTCCCTGGCAGCTCCAAATTGAGCTCTTTGCCCATTTCGGTCTTGTGCAGCGTATGGTGTCTGCACCATTTTAAGTCGAGAGGTGTTTAAGACCTTCCAGGTCATTGTTCAAAGTTGGGTCACTTTTGGTAGATGAGGCGACAACAAACACGACCAATTATGTTCCATGACAGCCCGTACTCATAATAATGCTCCACTGACGATCAAAATTGTAAGAAAATACATGTTCGCGTAATTACTTTCCACCCTGTACGAGACGTATATTAAAAGGTGATCCCGCTCTTTGTTATATTTAGCTTTAAAAGGGTTGATAAAGTGTTTGATCATTAGTACCTACGTATACCTATGCTTTGACAAGCATTAAAATAGCATGAATGAATTATGAATATCTATTAACTCTAAACTTTCTTCAGTCACTAACTTTATATGTGTAGGCACCAGGCACTTTTGTATAGGATGGGCTAATACAGATAAGTCTTAGCGATTAAAATGACAATCGACGGATCCTTATGACAGATCCTTATCCACTCAGCTGAAGAGAATGACAAAGCTGTACTTACTTGAACTGGTTGAGTTTGAACTCCTGCGTTGAGGCGGGCGGCATTTGTGGCCCGTAGTTATCGAGAAGGCTGGCCTCGGACTGGGAGTAGCCGCTCCAGGTGGAGACGGGCGCCTGGGACTGCGTGATGACCGACTCTGAGGGCGGAAGCGCACGCTGATTAGACTCTGCTCAGACTCTGGCTGGACTCCTCTGGCCTGACTCAAAGTGGGCTCTGTTTCAGGACTCAGCAATTGAACTCTGTCTGAACCTAACTGCTATAAAAATTAAAAACCTATAGTTAATACGTATACAGGTAGCTCGAATGGATAGAATCTACTACTCATCAAGGCTTCACATTATGAGGCATCTCAAAGAAAAATTTCCCCGTTGGGGATACCGCTGCACTGCAGACTGACCTGCCGTGCCGATGCTGGCCGTCTCCTCCACCTCATGGATGTCTGGCGGTTTTTCGGCGGTCGTCTCTGACACGGTGGCTACCCTGCCGGCGGTGGCCAGTGACGCCAGGCTGGCCGAGTGCGGCAGGGTGACCACCTCCCCCTCCCGCAGCGTCTCCAACTGCAGGTCGTCAATCGGCAGCACGATGTTCCCCTCACTGTCCATGCCCTGAGGGCAGAGGTCGGGTCAGAGGGCGGGTTAGGAACTTTTATAGTGAAGAAAGGCTTATGATAGGGTGAGGCGATGACTGATACTTTTTAACACATTATCTTTTTCGGTGTAATCAAATAAATGGATTGTGATTATGCATTGGCCCTCGTTGCGCTGATGTTTTTATTTATTTTAATATTTAACGACGTCAACGCTTTTATAGCATTTCCGTGCAGGCGCGTATTTTATGTAGTTGCAAGTGAATGAGTGGTCACTAAGTCAACTACCAGTCATGCAATTACATACCACCAGAGATTAAATTAATAGCATTGATTATTCTAAAACCTAATAAAAAAATTTATTCTAACCTAGTATGTCTGATTCTCTAACAACACGGATAATTAGCTGCGTTTTGCTTGGAACCTTGTCCTTGAACACTTGCCAAGGAACGACAATGGATTTATATGAGTCCAATAAGGTCGTGTAATAGCGCCATTCTAAAATTCTCATGGGATTCATTGGACAAGCTAGAGCGAAATATACTGATTCTATAACACCATTTAAGCTCCGAACATAAAATAATGGCGACAGTCTGATCATAAGTGGAGTCGTTTTGGTGGCCATTAAACTCAGTGCCCACGGTTCCATCGGTCCAATGTTGTAGACTGCACTGCTTCCCGCAAAGTTATCTTCCCTGAAAGCAGCGGTCAAAAAAATGTAGCATTATAGCGAGTAAGGTTCTGCCGAATAAGTTCTTCTACCGGTTTGTTAGTTTCTTCTATCGAATATGTTTTTTTTTCTATCGAATAACTTTTCTAGCGAATAGGCTGTCTCAACATAGAACCAGCTAACTTTTTCCGCGGTTCTGCAGGTCACAATTATGCTCCATTCAACTCTTGGTTCATTATGAAATCGGGCCCGGACGTAATATTGCAACATCTTGCATGTGAAATGATACAGTGGTGGCTTGCATTTGGTAAGCATCAAATGAACAGAATATGTGCGGGCAGGAAACGTGCCTTGAGACAGACGGGCTGGGCACGAGCGTTATGTTCGCGGTACGTTTTTATTGGTGGAAACAGTGCGATTTGCACACCGCGGAGAGCTTATCTAGGTAACAATAATGAGGAGAGAGAGAGAGAGAGAGAGAGAGAGAGAGAGAGAGAGAGAGAGAGAGAGAGAGAGAGAGAGAGAGAGAGAGAGAGAGAGAGAGGGAGAGGGAGAGAGAGAGGATGATAAATATACAATACTTAATTAAAAGATTCTTAGTCCAAGATGAAAACAGTCAATAGAGTAAGGTTGTTTACATCAACCAAAGCTGTAAAAGTAGCTCGAGTTGTATAATCGGATATGGACGTTTTACTCGTGGCACTAGACACAAGTGCAAATGTTCGGTCAATATGTTCGTTGTTCTTCATTGCAAACATCATGATACAATTTTTGATGACACATTAGAGAATCAGCCGTCTTTGTATGCATAGATCAGCGGAGAAATGGCCGTCGCTTAGCTGGCGATTATGTTCTGATCCTGTAATCCCACACCAGATCTCATTGCAGTCATAAACTTCGTGCCAAATCTGCAGATACTCGTTTTACAGGTGGACGTATATTCGAGGACTGGGAAACTCGCTCTGACGGAGCTGCAGTGCGAATACCTTGAGAATTACCTTGGCAGTACATACACATACCGCATATCATTGTGGATTATGGTAGAAAGAGTTATGGCAGTTTTATGGCGTATAAGTCTTATGTTCATTTCAGTGAAGATTATGATCATACCACAACAACATCATCATTCCTACAATTTTACATAGTTACCAATCTGTTAGATGCCTTAGTTTGTTCACTTAGTTACTACTTGTTGTTGTTGTTGTTGTTGTTGTTGTTTTTTCGTTGCAACGCTACTTTTGCCTGCAGCTGGGTCGACAGTCTGTTTATCAAAAAATATCCTTAATCACGGGACTATGCCGCAATTAGCGTTACCAGCACATTAATTTATGTGAACACCTTACCCCAGTTACGTGGATACGAGGCAGCACGATCTTTAGACGATGCTCGATGATACTATAGATTGATCGGCCTAATCACATCGCTCTCCGACCCCAGTGGACCTACCTTCAGGTCGTTGGACGAGGCACTGATGAGTCGGAAGCCGGGCAGTCGGGGCGTGCTGTCCCCTCCTGAGGTGGAGCCACCGCCCACCTTTCCCCTCAGGGTGTGTAAGTTCTCCGTGTGCCTCTGCGGCCGACGCTGCGGGCCGGGGGTCGCTGGTGGGGTGCTGAACTGGGCCTGCATGGTGTAGATGTTCTCTGTGTGCCGCAGGGGTCGCCGCGGGGTCGGCGGGGTGTCCCTGGATTGTGACAGCAGCGACATGGCGGTGTTCGTTCGCCGCAGCTGACGCACTGGTGACCGCGGCTCGGAAGCCTGGGGAGGGAAGGAAAGAGGTCAGCGACAACCGCGGCTCAACTGTCTGGAGGAGGGAAAGACTCAGATTACACTTTTTCGCGCTCTTATCAATCTTTAAAAAATGTTCTCTTTTTCTTTAAAAACTATGGTCTATGTAACAAAGTGCATGCTGCAGAATATCACGAAACAGTTGACAAACGAAGATCTTGAGTAAGTATGTATACGTATAGTATGCATAGTCGTGCAGTCGTACAGCCGTCGTACAGTCGTGCAAGCTAGCAATAAAGCAAGCTGCCATATGGCAAAATACCACCCTGTGTAAAGCAACAGTTTTGTTTTATGAATGTAATAAATAAAACTTTTCCAACAACAGTTTCCACGCGGTTTATTTTTGGCCGCAGATCCGTGTTCTCTAGTTTTGTGGCTCCCGTTCTGTGATTGGAAAGACCCGGAGACTTGTATTGGGGCCGTCCAGCGGTTTCGGAAATGATGCTTATGACCGAAGAATGTATGAGGACAATATTGCCACTCTATCCCGCTATACGATGTGATCAAGGGAAAATGGAACCACGTCTCTTAGGTTCGGTATAAGGCGGATGCCAGGATTATTGGGCGTCATTGGTATAGACGATAGAACCGATACGTCTAGAAACCACTATCCGGCTATGCAAAGCACTCTCTGTCTCTCTAACTCTCTGTCTCTGTCCCTGTCTCTGTCTCTGTCTATGTCTCTGTCTCTGTCTCTGTCTCTGTCTTTGTCTTTGTCTCTGTCTTTGTCTCTGTCTGTTTGTCAGTCTGTCTGTCTGTCTTCAGTCTGTCTGTCTGTCTGTCTGTCTGTATGTCTGTCTCTGTATGTCTGTCTGTCTGTCTGTCTCTCTCTCTGTCTCTCTCTCTCTCTCTCTCTCTCTCTCTCTCTCTCTCTCTCTCTCTCTCTCTCTCTCTCTCTCTCTCTCTCTCCACACAATGAAATGCTAACTCAATCCTATAGATTATGAATAAAAACTGGCTATTGTATAAAAACATCGTGAAACATTTCTCTGACGTAATGAGAACAGTTACCTGTAACCTTGTATCTGTTCTTATCATCCCAGCTCATCCACCCAGGTGATCATTCTTTTTGCTCGCACGTCTGTCTCCACACCTGCGCGATAGCTATCATCTGTCTTCATACCTACATGGTAGCTACTCATAAAATATATTTATACGGCGGTATGGTAGCTAATCATCTACCCCACATACCTGTAAACACGGTAACACCTCGGCCAGTAACCACCCACCTGTCCTGCGCTGCCCGTCTCGCTGAGCTGGCGCACCATCCGGCCCCCTCCGGCGGCTGTCTGAGACGCGATGGAAGCCAGCAGGTTATCAGAGAGCCGCAGTGGTCTCCTCTGTAGTGCCGGAGACACACCCAGGGCCGCCACAGTCTCCGACCGACGGAACGGCCGCGGCCGGGGAGGTGTCGGCGCCGGCGACCCGGGCATCTGCACGTTCAGGGTGCGGGGGACGGAGCGAACTGAGCCGTGAGAGGACTCTGAGACCTGGCGGCGACGGCGCTGCGCCAGACCGCCGAAGTCGACCGATGGGACGAGGTCGAAGGCCTCCTCGTGGTGCTCATCAGGATGTGGAGTGATGGCGTCGACGGAAGCGTCGTCTTCGGCGGGGGTGAAGGAGGTCGCTGTAGTGGCCCCGCGAAGGTCAGGAGATGGCGTAGCAGACGGCTGGAAGTCTGGCCGGCCGGCAGAGACGTTGTGGACGGCGAGCGGAGAGACGGAGCCGGGGCCGCGAGGAGATGATGACAGATTCCGCTGCTGCGCGAGAGGCGACGTTCTCGGCTGCGTCGGGCTGCGGTCCGTCTCAGATCGTGATGCCGGAGCGGCGGCGGGGGTCGACAGACTGGTCTCGACTTCCACTGACGTGTGGGAAGCGGGTTCTTTGGCCGCGCGCGGTCCCGCTGAGAAGGTGATACCGTCCTGCTCGTCATCCGAAGAGTCACTCAGGACGTCGGACGCCTGACGCGGCCGCTCCTCCAGGGCGAAGGCCGGGTTGTGCAGTCCGAGACCGGGCTCCGAGTGGAGCTGTAGAAGCTCCTCTGCGGTCAGCTGCGGCCGCTGCCTGAAGGACATGGCGCCGGGCCACCGGGAAATGCCAGCTTTCTGCCGCCGCCTTTCTGCGTCAGTGCCGTGACCGCTGCTGCTCGCTGAAATTTCCTCGTCGCTGATGGTTGACTTTACTCCCAACTGACACAGCCGCTACCACCAAAGTTTCCGCTCTGAAGGCGCTGTCACAGGCAGCTTCACCGACTGCCGCGCCATGTGACACTGACCTCGGCTGGCGCGCTGAGGCCGACCAGCGCAGTGAACGCGAATCTTATCCGTTTATAACTCCGCGACGAGCTGGCGGACGCACGCTCGCACTCGGATATCAACGGTCTGGGTCGTGATTTATTGTTTTACGGTCATTGCTTCAGGGCGGCTGGGGTTTCGGACGCGTTTGATGACCAATGTGAGTGGAGTTGCCGCGGGGGCCGCGGAGGAACGCGTCCGGATCGCAGCGGGAAACCCGTGGCACCACCCGGCCGGCGCCTCCTGCTCGGACCCCACACAGGGGAGTTTATGGCGGCGTATCAGCAGGACACGAGACCTTTGCATGATCTGCACAGGGATGTCCCGAGTAAGAGATGTAGCCTTGAGTCGCGTGGAATGTCCCTCGCACGACCAGGCCATTTCTCATAACACGAACGACCAGGGGGGGGGGTTGTTACGACCCCCCCCTGGCGTTTCGAAACGGAAGGTCGTAGAGCTTAGCGGAAAAAAACCAACGGATTGCTCTCAACGAGATCTCGCGATTGGTGGTATATTTTTTGGTCCTAGGTCAACATTTGACCTACTTTTGACCGGTCAAAGGTCAAATTTTTGGAAAAATAGACTTTTTTCAACTTTCGGCGGCGATTGCGGCAAAACGGTGGGAGATATCGACTTGAAACCTTCACTATCGTGTTCCTTGATCAATTCTCTATCGTTTGGTATGTATTTCGTTTCCCTAGCTCTAAAAATGGCGCGTTGGGAGCGCCGGAAGTCGGCAAGGTCACAGTCGGCGGCAGAAATTCGAAAAATCAAAATTTAAATTTTTGAAATCTGATTGTATTTTTGGATTTGGGAGGTCCATTTGCTCCCTATAGAAGCTAATATTGCTGCATATTCCCATTGAGGTGACAAGAATTAGCAAAATAGTGGTTCGGGCGCTTTTCAAAAATAGTACCGGACGCTGTTCCTCTTGTGACGTCATAGCTCCGTGACCTGACCTGACCCGGTCAAATTTCTTATACCATATGATAGCCAATACTTGCCCCAACATGCATGGGAAGTTTCATCACGATCCATCAACCGATGTCCGTACCACCGGCAGGAAACCTCGGGCGTTGGCACTCAGTTTGTGAAAATCCGGCCGGAGGCTGTACCTCTTATGACGTCATAACTCCGTGACCTGACATGACCCGATCATTTTTTTTTCGGCAAAAGATGCGCAAAGGTTGCCCCAGAGGGTGTTGAAAATTTCAGCCCGCTACGACAAGCCGTTTAGCGTGCACTTTGAAAAAACCTCAGGGGGGGGGGGGGGTTGATACAACCCCCCCTAGGCGTTCTAGGGATGTTTCATGAAATGACTTAGGCGCGTTTCCAAGCCTTTTCTGTATTTTGCCATCACCAAACTTCGTATTTTTGTAGACGTGTCAGGCGTAGTTATACCTACCAAGCTTCTGGTAGTAGCAGACACAACGAATTAATGATAAGGTACGAATAGGATTAGCCGATGGGCGCGTCTTTTATGGCCTTGATTCTTCATCTTAAATTCATTATTTAGCGTTTAGTGTTTTTCTCGTATCAGGTGGATTTTCTGACGACAGTCTAAATGTGTTTTGATAGGCCCAGCTGGCAGTTATACTGAGATAAAACGGCGGGCATACCAGTTCCGTGAGAAGCAGAGCGATACGCAGGTAATCTGCCACTGATACCAGTATCTAAAAATGCACGCAACCTGCGGCGCGCGCGAGGAGCGAGCGAGAGAGAGAGAGAGAGAGAGAGAGAGAGAGAGAGAGAGAGAGAGAGAGAGAGAGAGAGAGAGAGAGAGAGAGAGAGAGAGAGAGAGAGAGAGAGAGAGAGAGAGAGAGAGAGAGAGAGTAGAATTGATAGGTGCATAGATTTAAACATACAAGTCATTGAAATGGCAGATAAGCTTAAAAAACTCTGTAAAAAATTATAACGCTGCTTACATAGTTGAAAATAGTCAAATATGAAACCCGTTGACGTGTGTCTCGTAAACCTCCTTTTATATTCCGGTACTTTATAAGCCTAAGTATGGTTGTTCGAGCCATTTAACCACAACGCAATTTTGCTTAAAAAGAAAGACATCGAAAAAGATGCTAAGTTGATAGTTAGAAATCACTGATAAGCAAATAACACAAAGAAACCCTTCCAGCAAGGTCGAAATGCTTCGAACATGATGCATTTCACAGTGTTGGATTTTAAGCATTTTACTTACGTAAGTGCCGCAGTAATGCCATCTTGAGCCTGCGTTGAAATTGATGACGTCAAGGTGCTGGCGCGTTTAGTGGTTTATGGGACAGAATTTCCCTACGGGCCGCTGCATTTGATCCTTCCTGATTGCTGCAGAGTGCGGGGCAATGGGTGCGCTTTGCACTTTGTTCTTTTCAAGACGGATGTGTATTGTGTAATCACCAAGGTCATACTAGCCGTTTTCACGACGGGCTATCCGGCGAATGCACCTGATTTGACCAAATCTGCACCTATAGTAATTGCTTTTACAGCAAATATCTTCATTTTATGAATTTATTTCAGTGTTTTAATCGATGATGCTCTCTGATAATATGACAAAGCAGGCATATAAGCAATAAGTGCAACCCAGCTGGTAGCTGCTAAGAGACACACTGAACCTGATTTGACCAAATCTGCACCTAATCTGTACCAGATGGCAGATGTGCACCAAATGTGTACCAGATGGCCGTCGTGAAAACGGCTACTATAGACCCGGGAGATAAGGTCATCATTGAGCTGAGGTGTTTTTTTTGCGAAAATCTGCGTAAACCGTGGGCACGAAAATCATACTATAATCGTTTTCACGACGATCTATCTATAGATAGACCATTTGCGCAATTGCACCTAATTTGACCAAATTTGTACCAAATCTCTTTTACAATAAATATCTTTATAGCATCAATTTATTCATGGTTAATATTCATTTATATTGCTATCATTTATCCTCATGAATTTATTCCAGTGCTTTAATCGAAAATAATGTCTGACAGTTTTAAAAATGAGGTATATAGGTAAGCATCTGCGCAGCCCAAACTGATAACTTTTCAAACGAACTGGACCTAAATTGACCAAATCTGCACCAAATCTGTACCAGATGGCCGTCGTGAAAACGGTTAGTATTTAGGTATGTAAGTACCTTCAACAACATCAAGAGGCATTGTTGGAAAATTAAATGAAGATTGGACGGCGATGGATAACCATGTTTCTAAACAGCTAAAAACGACAGTTTTATTTGTGTAAAATATCAATACTCACCAAACAATCATCCCCAGCTCGTCCAGACCTATTATAACCATGCGGGCGATGTTCGATGTTCAATATTCATCACCACTCCCCCCACCCCGAGACCACGTCACCACCCCTCCCCCCCCCCCCGGTCGGTGCAGGGTGTGGATTGTGGACGGACGAGGGCGGAAGCTGGGGCGAGCGCCTGCGGCTCGCGGCTGGTGCCGCTGTCACGGTGCAGACCGATAGTGGTGTGTCGAACCGCGGCCGTGACGGTGCGACCAGGGGATCTCCGAGGGAGCACCCAGTGCTCCCCTTCAGGCGGACTCAGCAGGAGGTGACCGCACCCGCAGCCATGGGCGGCAACGGGCGAACGAGGAAGGCCATCCGCGCCATTTTCGGAAAAAGGTACGTGCATCGGTATTCGTATTGAGTGGTCTTTGGGAAAGGTTCACGATGTTTTAGATATTAGTGAGAAGATAAGTGGAAATGCTTGAGTTATGATCTTATCCCAAAATGTTTTCGACATTTCTGATAAGGGGATACATTACATGGTTAAACTGTTTTTACCGTCCCAGATCATAAATGTTTGATGGGTGAGGGGTAAAGAGTGCAGACCTCTATCCCTGAAGTGTGTATTGGTACTGCCCACAATGCGTAACAACCGTGTTTTCGCGATATGTGAAAGGCAGTTTTGGAGCTGCGCCAGCGGATCGTGCAAAATATGCACTGTTGAGTCACGTGCACTGTACCCGTCTAGGTTTGCCTTTGTCACATATCACAACAGCATAGGCATATTTGATATCATATCTTTATATATAAGATGTTATCTAAGACATAATCCGATGCAGCTTACTTCAGTATTTGAAATGTGCCAGCGTCTCTGGGGAATTACTAAAGATTGTTTGTATCTGGATTGGGAAGTGGTTTCCCGATCGATTGCAGTTGCGAAAATCCCCAGCCCACCTCTATCCATCAAACGCAATTAGAAAAAGATTGGTTCATAGACCAGTGACCACTATATACAGTGCTCTATAGTCAGGCATAAATACAAACTGTTCAACGAAACATGCGGTCAAATGTTTATCAATTTTGTAGTGACCTCTTTACCAATGGCACCGTATTAGGTTGTCTCAGCACGTGTCGCATGGCCCCTCGCCTCCGCGGTTTATAAGATAAGATAGATGGTAGCTCGGCGCGGCGCTTGAACTAGTTCTGTCTGGTTCAGAGAATTTATGGAACTCGTAAGTCCCTTCAGATAAAATCGCACTGTCTACAGCGCGCTTAGTGGGGTCTGATGTTTCACTTGAGAAAATACGCATACGAAAAAAGACAGTGACTATGTCGGTGCTGATTATAATACTTAATATGTACGCCTCATTCAACTTCATTGTGTCGATGTCTTGAGGCATGTTTTGCTTTACTTTGGCTAGATTCTTTCGATTTGATTCATCCCACTTCCTTGAACTAATGAATAACAGCGTTAGACAGTTATAATGGATTATTTAGAATGCCGAACATTATGTCTCCAGTTTGAATTGGTTGCCACCATAACTTTGTCTGATGATTAACCCAAACAGAAAGATGCGATGCACCCGGCGGCCGTTCTAGGTATAACTCAAGCTGACTGCTACTTAGTTTCTCAGAAGCTTGCGGTTTTAACGCTTCAAGACACGACAAACTTTTGCTCCCCAAAGTCAATTCCGCTATTTTGCACGGCTCAATACACGTGCGTGGTAGGTATGTGTTGGATAGATATCCTTTTGGCGGTAGAGGCTAGTATGAGACATGTAACTGTTCCAGATGATCACTTGCTTTTTACCATAAGAGATGTCTTTGCATTGATATAATCGCCACACCGTATGTGGAAATCTTGTGATGTCGATATATGGTTGTCACCTATTCCTGACTTGTAACACGACCGAGGCTGCGTCAAATGACATTTCAGTCCGTCATCCACGACCTTCAGCGACCTTTGTGGCCCAAAACGCCACTGCAAACGGGCCAACGGCAGGCAGGCGGGATGACTGTGACCGTGGTACAATTGTGTGGCCAGTCCCACCTAACTGGCGGAGAGTGTTCTGCACCAATGGACAGTCTGCTGCAGGGTGAATAACTGAAGTGCCGCTCTGACCGACTGCAGCCAGCCGGCAGCTGCAAGGCCCTTCTGTTCGATGGCTGGAGGAGACGGAATGGATAATGGTCCTTTACTGACCTACTTCGGCAAGTCTTATCCCACCTCGTCCCTTTCACTCCTTGTCCTTGCCTTTCAGTTCTAGCCCTGGCTATATTCACCCTCTCCCTATCACCATTCCTCGTACTCTCAATATTTTAGGACCATACTATTCGCACAACTCGCCCGTCCTCGCATCTCTTACTTGCTGGACTATTCTTATCATCAATTCCCATTTCATTCCTCACCTTTATCATTTCTCTTTCCCATCCTCTTCCATTCACTCTCTCACTCTCTCTCTCTCTCTCTCTCTCTCTCTCTCTCTCTCTCTCTCTCTCTCTCTCTCTCTCTCTCTCTCTCTCTCTCTCTCTCTCTCTCTCTCTCTCTCTCTCTCTCTCTCTCTCTCTCTCTCTCTCTCTCTCTCTCTCTCTCTCTCTCTCTCTCTCTCTCTCTCTCTCTTGTCTCGTCTCTTGTCTCGTCTTGTCATCACAGCTCTTCTCGTCCTCCTTCTTACACGCTTATCCTCACCCTGTCCTCACCCGTCCTCCTTGTCTGTCCTCAATACACTCTGCTCCGTACTCTAAATTCCGCCGACACCGGCCATTTCCGTCGGGAATTCCTCTCCGTTTCCATAATCACACCCGGACCGGTCACCTCCAGTCACCAATCGCCTGCGTGGACTCTTGGAATCCCCTCCGTCCCGTGACTCTCTTATGCACCCCAACTGACCGTATGACCCTGACCTGATTTCTCCCACGCGGCCGCTCGGGGGGGGGGGGAAGAGTGGTCATTCGGAGAAGATAGTGGCGGTTTCAGTTCCGGTAACAAGTTGGAATGAAGTGTGAGTCATAGACGATATTCCCCCGAGTCACTTCATGTTTATACTGAGGTCCGTTCTAGACTGGTTTGTTAGTGAGATGGTTGGATGGCAATACTCCGGGGAGATGTCAGTGTCACGTTTGATTGAGTGCACTCGATGGGATTGCACTCAATCGAATTACATCTACCATGGGGAAAAGTTCACGTCTTCGAGCTCATTATCAAATTGAAGGCCAAGAGCTGTCGATTTCATAGGATCTTTTTTATTGATAATGCTTCACACCCGACCCGTCTCCCTAGAAATGAAAACGGGGGCTAACGCACAAAACGCTGAGCATGACTCGTTTCGAGATAGCACGGCACGGCTCCTGTCAACAGCTTCAGTGATCATCGTTAACAATTTTTATAAGGCAATCTGGCGATGCTTCGACGCGTCTTGCATGCGTTATTTGTGTATGGTGCATTTCTTGTGTTTTTCCTCTTTTTTTTACTAGCATGCAAGATTGGAAACTTTTTTAGGGAAACACCTGAAAAAAGCACATCATTGTGTAAAATTATGATGTCATTGTTATCACGTGTGGTCTACTATCAACGTATGCTTTCGAAATTTGTATAAGCGTGATCTATTGTGAGGCTTACCCATAACTCATAGTGAGAACATAGAAAATGTAATTTTTATTTCATTCCCTGCCAAGGGTTACGAACATGCTGGAATTCCACGACACAGCTCAATTAAACAGAATCGATCATGCAACCGTCGCAGCGAAGGTTTTTTGATCACTGTTTCACCCGATAAAAACGAACCTTCACGCACCTGCTAGTCATAGTGCACGTATCCATCCACTGCATCATTATTCCATTGTCCGTGGTGCTGCAGCTCATATGTGACGTCGCCATCCACTGATGTTCCGATGGTGATATTATCAATGACACACGTCACACGCGGTGAGTTCTTTTCTGTGTCACCAAGGTCACCATCGCTCAACCAACCATCAGCTGATCCATTGTACTTACGCGAAATCCCCTCCCTCCCCACTCTCCCCTGTACCTCTTCCGTGCAAACCTGTCCGGTTTCCAGACGGCGTGCAGAGCTCTGTCGGTAAGGGCGAGAATGGCCGTTGTTTGGGCGGCGAGTCGCCCTTACGGCCCGGCACGGCCGCCTGGGGCACCGCGGGTAGCCCGCCCGGCGCACCGCACGACACTGCCATTTGAGTCAGTCGCTCGGGCGTGCTGGTGGGCCGTGGGGCTCTGGCATGTGTAGTGACACTGGATTGTGAGACACGAGCCAGTGCTGTGGCTACAGGATATCGCAGCGAAATACCAGGACGGGTGAACGATGGGCAGGCGACGCTCTACTAGGAGGTAAGTTGGAGTGTTTCCCCACTAGAGGTGGCAAAATGTGGACCCGAGGACCCGGTCCAAAGAACCAGTCTGGACCCATATGGGTCCAGACCGGTTCCTGGAAATTTTCTGACGGGTCCAACCGTGTCCAACCATAACCTGTACATCTTTCACACTACACATTATTGCAAAATATGAAGTGAATGAAGTGAATGTTTCTTTGCACACAGAAGCTCATGAGTATTCCCAGTGGGAAATAGGCTGTTTTACATGATGCAACTAATGATACCTATAAGTAGTTTGTATTAGTTGACTTTTGGGGAACGGGTCCAACTGGTTCTGATTCCAACTAATACCGGGTCCGACTGGTTCCAGAAATGTCCAGCCGGGTCTGGTTCGAGTCTGGTTCCCAAAATTTTCATCTTTTGCCACCTCTATTCCCCACCCAGGAAACACGTGCGGGTGGGTGGAATAGTTATCTGGACTGTCAGATAACGCATCTCAGGATGACGCTGAATGACAAAAAAATGGGAGCGAGAGCCAAAACAGCAGATAGCACTACAGCGCACGGCCACGCTTGCTTGAGACACACATCAAATACGTTTGGGTTTGTTACATTGTCGAGTGCTCACTTGCTGGGAACTGCAAATGTTTATCTGAATGAATGGCTATCCTACGCCACAGAGCAAGGACCATTTGCCAACTGTGCTGTGGGTGAGCCGCTAGCCAGGTCAGGCACTTCAACGAAGCGACAATTGATCGCCAATGCTCACGTTACGATCGCTTTCTTTCAGTCCGCGATCGCCATCGCTTCTCTTTCGGTCCGGAAGATTTTATCTCTCAGAGCAGCAGCCATTTCATTGGGAACTCGCTCCTGCTCGATTTCGAGCTGTTTCGTTCCGAACCACTGCGCGTGAAAGCGGTGCTTCCTACACCGGCGATCCCCTCCCTGCCCCAATCCCCCTCTCTCTCCTCCCCACTCTCCCTTCCCCCTCTCTCCCCAGATTCCAGCGGTCTCCCTCCCTTGGGCCGACCCCAATCCGGCGCAGTGCTAGCTCAGCCTTTTCGTCGCAGTTTCCCATGGGCCCTGTAGGACATCCGTTTCCCGGAGCTCAGTGTTAGCAGGACACACGCGACCTCCACTCTCCGTGTCATGACACCGTGTCAGACAAGGTTAGGTTACCGTGTCATCGCAGTGTCAGACGGGGCCAGCCTGACGTGAATGGTGGAGGGAGACCCGAAGGTGTGGCCGAGACGTCACGGTATTCGCTCGGTGACGTCATAGATCGCTGACCTTTCAGACTGATGACGTCAGAGGTCGGTGACATCACGATTCTGTGACGTCACGGATCGTCGTGGCGATATGAGAGGGATATGGCAAATATTTCCCGCTGGGAAGTGGTCACGGTACCGCTTTAGCATCCTGGAAGTGGATGAATCATGAAAGTCGGGGGCGCTTATGTGCCCAATGCGTAAGCGTATATCGGTTTGGGCCGAGTTTGGGCCGAGTGAATATCCGAACTCGTTTGTACATGATGCTGTCGTAATGCGACATCGAACTCCGACTCATGGCCCACATGGTCCATCACTCGTTGTCTATGTGCATACATACCAGTAAGCTGGCGTGCATGTGCTTGTTACATGCGCATTGCACTCTCCGTGGTCTGTGCAAACTGCTATGTGCCTAGAAAGTGTTATATGCGAGTTGTGCAATGTGCATTTACTGCACATGCGATGATCATCAGGGTATGGATGGGACGAAAAATGCCGTAGAATAGAAAGAGAAGACACTGTGTCGTAACGGACTTCTCCAGAGCATGGATGGATGCCTATAGCGTGTGTAATGTGTTCATTATTTGAAGCAGAAGATTTTTAACCTAAATTTGAAATATAACGCATTTCACACTTGATCGCGTGCAAATTTAAAAGATAAAACAATTTCAGACGTGAAACATCAAACTCAATAAAAGCATCTACAGCCATGCTCAACATCCGTAATACATCACATCTGATAATACCATGCTTTAACTTCGGAACCTCCGTATGCGTGAACGCTGAACTGGGCCAACGAATGGTTTCTGTCAAGGGTTAAATCGTGTAAGTCTGAGCTAAATCCATCAGCATAATGCGCATAGCGATATTTGCTCCGACGAAGTCATATCTAGAGCAATCTGCTTTCATGGAATAGGCTTTTACAAAGTTAGCTGTCGCATACCCGCATAAATGGTATGTTTGAAGTTTTCATTTGACGCCAGTATCATGCAATCAGGGATGGGTGAACACTCAACACTCATGAACAGTTGTATTCGTTTTCTGGGGTAGGTCGTGCTATTTGATGGCATTGATCTTAGCACAAGCTCCTGAAACAAATGTGTGATTTTATAAGCGTCATAAGGTATCGGTCTTGCATACTACATAAATAAACAAATGTAAAACTTTTGTTAGAATAATTTATAAGAAACAGGAACTTATTGAAGTGTTATTCAAGTTGCGGAGAATGTAGGAGAGCTTAGCTGGTTGTTTGACTATTTTTTCCGTAGGGATGTGACGTCTTGCTCGAACAATGGGGTTGGGAACTCGATTTTTTAAGAATGCATGAAAATGATCAAACTATTTTCACAGAATTTATGGTGCATTCCATTGCCTCGTAAAATCAATAAGCTGAGAGAAATGGGGGAAGAAAGATAGGAAACTTGTTTTGAAAAGTTCTTGAAAAAAGATGCTCTTGATGCTGTTACGTCACATGTCACCTTCTGCGGTTGACAAATAATGGCGCATCTGGCGCACCACAGATTACATGTTATATCAATGGGTGAAAGATGTTGTTTGCTTCACTCTGCCATTCGCGCTGTTTTTAACTTTAAATTATGCTAAAACATTTACGGATGAAATGTTCAGTGTCAAAAATTGATGTGTCTGCCGTGTACTATATTCCCACTTAACATGAGCGCGTGATAAACATTTTATGTACCTCGAATTTTCAAATGATAAAGATGATGAATCGGAGGATGCTGAAAAGCAAAAGCTCATTCCAATATTTGGACTACTTAACGATTAAAATGTTTACATTCCTGTCATCTTATTGATCATTTACTTGTTCTTTTTTATGAAAATAACTTAAGACGTTGAGAGCCGAGGTAATTTCTATCTACCGTGCCTTAACTTACCAGCAACAGCAATCTATCTACGCCCTACGGTGGCAAGGGAGACTGTGAAAGAAGCGTAAGATGGATTCTAAACAATTTTTTGTGATATACTGAAGGGCAAAGTGCAGAGAAGAGCGTACAAGTCCTGTTTTGTGCCAGGCTGTTGCAGTAGCACTTATGAAACTCCGAAAACGATCTTCGTTCATGTCCCGAACAACATTACCCTGAGGAGATGATCGTCTGCAATAGCAGGAAGAGCTGATGCAAGTACTTTGAAATCCACTATCAAGTCGGTGCTATTGTTGTAATGATCACTGTGAGGTGAGATATTTTGTGCAAGGGCTGAGTGTAATGCCCAGGAAATGACCTCCATTCGCCCCTGACCGGTCAGGGTTATAAAATTTGAGTGGATGGCGGTCCGTTTGGTGTTCAGATGTCAATTGTATTTTGTTACTGTCAAACAATACATGTTATGCTGGCAGCGAATGTGTGTAACGTCGTTTTTCGAAACAGAATTTAGAACTGTAACGGCAGAGTGCTTGCTGGTCTCATCGTAAGTATTGTAAGTGTTGTAAGCAAAAGCATTGTCAATATTGTAAGTATTGTGAGCATTGATGTATGGTAGATATCACCTCACATGATCTCGGCTCAGATAACCCTCTCCGGTGTCCCTGTCAGTAAATGGCACCTGGATCATTACAGATAAGATAATTTGTCATAATTCTTAAAGAATTGGGTGGTTTTGACTCGTTTACTCGAGGTGCAGGTCGCATTTCAATACTTTTCCATAGGCTTGCAATGTAAAGGTCACGACTCTGACCTAACCTCAGGTCACAGATAAAAAATTCTGAGATATACAAACGACACATACTGCAGGTACTATTTTGAAGACTTGATGAGAGGAAATAACTTCGTGAAAAACTCAAGCTCTGACGTGTTTGCAAACTTTTCTGAGGTGGGGTCAACAAACCCGCTCTGGTTACCTGACCTGACCTGACCCGGCATTTTTTTTTTTTTTTGCTGAGATGTGCGCAATGAGCATTTAGGAAAAGTCACCAAATATGAGCTGAATGTCTCGCGGCGTTTAGCAATTGTACAAGAAAATCCTGAAAGGTCTCCCCGTCCGAAATAGGGTTAATGTGTATATGAAGAGTTGCAGATGCCAAACATACCCAGATCTAAGACTGCAGTTCCCAGCGCCGCTGCAACGTTTTTAAAACAAACATACATAGGACATACAAGCATGTTTATTTGCATCTGTTTTGGATAATAGCAACTCATGGCGCCATCACCCGCGATAACTGTTAGGATTTGAGATATATTTTTATGGCCATTGGTTTGGCTGTAATGTTTATTAATATTAGTTGGGCGGAGTTTGGTAGTTTTTTATTTAACTTGTGGTATGTTGTGCTGATTGCGGGTTGTTCAAACCTTTCAAATGTAAGGACCTTATTGAACTCAACCCTACCCCTACACTACCCTACATACGACTGGACGCTTTCCAAGCCCACAAGCATCACGACGCCGAGATGGAATGTAGCCGAGAAATCACCCTCGCCATCTGCTCTAGAGCTAATCGTGTGGGGCGGCGTGTGGGGCGCCGCTTAGCCTATGGGGGTGCACTTCTAGTGGATGGGGGACGGGGGTGCACCTGCACCCCTTTCATATGGAAAGTTACTTCCCTGATTACAGCTCCCCGTATTGCACCTAATCAGGGAACGGCCAGCAAACGAAGGAACTATTTCTGGATGACAGGCGAATAGCCGCTCACGCAAGGAGCGGAGCTCCGCCCCGTCCAAAGTGGCCAACAAAGCAGAGACAGAGGCAGCATCACATCTTCCATCAAAGAACTGGTTTCTGGCTTGGAAGATGAGCTCCATCTTTGCATCCGAGTCGGTGCTGTCAGGAATCAGCTGGTCTAATGGAGTGAGAGTAGTGAGACGACTAGCTATTGTATCAGAGCTGCCTGGTCTTCGTAGCATTTGCACCGATTCTTCTCGATCGGACTCTGAATTCTGTCCCTCCTGCGTATTACTTGAGGCATTGCTATGTAGCTAAGTCTTTGGCAGATTTTCATTATCCATGCTTTGCAAACAGTGCCATAACAACACAGTTAATTTATCACCAAGCTTCTTTGCAAGTTCCAATACAGTTGAATCGCACGCGATTTGAGTGCAAAAATCAAGAAAAGTGCCAACTTGTTCCCGTAAAATATTTTGAATATTGAACTAAAAAAATGAGTAATTTCCAGATAAAATAACAGCGAAATCAGTTTTCGCTTGCCAATAAAACTCACAGATATTGAAGCTCCATTATTAAAGGAACATTTTAGTATATGCCATTCTTGATAAAACTTCTTAGCCGCGCAATACCAGCGCAAAATAAAGAGACACTGAAAACACGACCAATCACTCCGATTTACCATAGGAAAATACATAGAAAATGTATGTCTCAACTGCGCCAAATATACAGACAGTTATATACCTACATGTGACGTCATGATTAGCCCGACCAATCAGAAGCAAGTTGTTTTCAGCCACAAATAATTAATTTCTGAACTAACTAGGCATTTTTTTAACAAAGTGATTTTAAATTAAATCATTAAAAATTCTGAGCTTTTTTATTTTACCAAAACATACAGAGCATGCAGATAGGTCCCAACCCTATTAACCATGTAGACAGCAAAGAAGTAAAACAGTTTTAGGGGCCAAATGCAATATATATATATATATATATATATATATATATATATATATATATATATATATATATATATATATATATATATATATTCATATTAGATCAATTTTTACATATTATTCGTTTATTCAGGAGTGGAAAAATATAATCCCGTCAAATTAGAATCCTACTGTGGGGATCAGTCGATTTAACGCGCACGAGTAAAGTTATCACTGCACGAGAGCAGTGAATAAAATCAATGGTTTGGGAGATTGGGAGCAGCGAGTGCGAGGGTTGAGTGGATTGGTAGGTGGATTGGTTGTCATTTTTATTGGTGAGCAATATAGCACTTTTTATATACTTCCACACCTTTTATCTCACAAGCTATTTCGGCCCTATTTTTAGTTTAATTATGTCGGATCTTGATTTGCGCTTAATACCAGAGTTTAGTGGTGATTCTAAAACATCTGTAACTGAGTGGATAGAAAAAGTGGAGCTAGTATGCAGGCTGAGAGGGATTCACGAGCTTGAGGAAGTTATACCTCTTCGACTGACGGGGGGAGCGTTTGCGGTGTATCAGCAGCTCCCTGAAGGAGATAAAGAAGATGTCGTTAAAGTAAAGGAGGCACTCACAGCAGCATTTGCGCACGATTCGTTCGTGGCCTACGAGAAGTTCGTCTCGCGGAAGCTTTTACCATCGGAGACACCGGATGTCTTTCTTGCTGAGCTGAAACGTCTGTCCGCATTGTTTGGCGGAATCAGTGAGCGCGGGTTAGTATGTGCGTTCATCTCTGGTCTCCCGGCATCGGTGCGACAGGTTCTACGTACCGGCTGTCGCATAGAGTCTATGCGAATTGATGATCTGCTGGTGCGTGCTCGTGCTGTCTTGGCGGACACGAATGCGTTCGCTGTCAAGGCGCAGTCCTATGCAGCAATCACATCACCGCCACCAGTCGTAGCCGACGAATGCTGCGGTGGAGTTGGAGCGCGATATGAGAGACGCTGCTTCAACTGCAATGGAGCAAACCATCTCGCCAGAGACTGTCTCCTCAAGAGGACGGGCACAGAGAAGCGCACCGATGTCAAGTGCTTCAGGTGTGGTGGTCCGCACTTCCGCCGCCAGTGTCCGGAAAACGCCGTGGGAGAGCAGTCAGCGCCAGCCTTCTCTCCGACTGTCCAAAAATAGAGGCGCTGCCTTGCACAGAAGTGTCGGTTGATGGTACTCGAGTTCTTGCACTGGTTGATTCTGGGTGCAGTCTGTGCATCTGTCACGAGTCTGTTTGTCGGCAGTGGCGGAGAAGAAACATATACCTGAAGGCAATAAATGGTCAGATGATGCGGTGTGCTGGAGAAGGCACGGTGCGGATTCGAGTGCCCGAGGTAACCGAGGTCGAAGTTCATGCTCTCGTAGTAAAGGATAAGCCTCTGGGATTTCATTTCATTTTGGGCATGAACGCGATCACTGCAATGGGAGGGGTGCAGATCAGCAGTTCAGACGCTGTCAGGTTTGGACCAGCAGCGGTGGTGGATGATGCTGTGGGTGCAGCAGTAAGTGAGGAGACAAGTTCAGATTCTGTCAGGTTTGAATCAGCAGCTGTGGTGGGTGACACCTACTCGTTGTCTGTGGGTGCAACAGCGAGTGAAGAGAAGAGATCTGAGTCAGAACAAAAGGAACAACAGTCTGAGCCAGCCGCAGGAAAGGATCTTGCTGCTCCGTCAGGCGTGATGCCGGTTGTTTTTCACGAAAGAACCGTATACTCACCTGAGTCATTGTGTATCGACGAGAAAGACTACAGGATTGTTTTTGATTCGGGCACAAAGACTTGGATGGTTGAGTGGAAGTGGACGGAGCGAGGAGAGCCAGACACACTGAAAAACAGAGTCGCGTCTTATACTGTGCCGGAAGATCGTCGGGCTGAGTATGAAGAGGAGCTACAAAGATGGGTGGCTAAAGACTGGCTCATTCCGTACAATCAGACAGAGCACGGGCAACCAGAGGGACTGATACCGCTGATGGCGGTGCTGCAGGAGCGCAAGAAAAAAGTAAGGCCCGTATTGGATTATCGAGAGCTGAATGAACATCTAGATACTCACACGGCTGATGCAGACGTATGCACTGAGAAAATGAGACAATGGCGGAAAATGGGAGTCAATGTCGCGGCTGTGGATTTGAAATCAGCCTATCTGCAAATTCATGTTCATCCGTCCCTGTGGAAGTATCAGACCGTGATATTCAGGGGCAAGAGATGGGCTCTATCGCGACTCGGGTTTGGAATGAACATATCACCGTCAGTGATGAAGTCGGTGCTGAGCACGGTCCTGTCACTCGATCCAGAGGTGAAGAAGGGGACCAGCAGCTACGTGGACGACATTCTCGTGAATGAGGATGTTGTGTCGGCAGACAGCGTCCGTGAACATCTTTCAAAGTTCGGCCTCGTGGCAAAGGAGCCAGAGCGCGCGCGTGATGGAGCCAAGCTCCTGGGTCTGTCTATCCACGGAGAAGGCGGCGAGCTACAGTGGAGGAGAGGAGATGACAGCCATGACGTCCCCGACGAGCTAACGCGGCGCTCTGTGTTCTCCCTGTGTGGAAAGCTCGTGGGACACTTCCCGGTCTGCAGCTGGCTGAGACCAGCGGTGGCGTTCATCAAGCGCCGAGCGAACTCAGTGACGGAGAGCTGGGATGATCAGGTTCGCTGTGAGCACGTGCGAAACTTCCTGGTGGAGGTCACAGAGAGAGTGCGGCAATCGGATCCGGTTCGTGGCCGCTGGGACGTTTGCGGTGATGATGAAGCCCATCTATGGGTGGATGCCAGCTCAGTAGCCATCGGTGTGGCGCTGGAAGTTGGCGGTTCAGTCATTGAAGATGGTGCGTGGCTTCGTACCAGTGACGTGACGCACATCAATATGGCGGAACTTGATGCGGTCGTGAAAGGCCTTAACTTGGCACTGGCTTGGGGCTTTCAAAAGATCACCCTCTACACGGATTCTGCAACTGTGCATCGGTGGATTTCGGACGGCCTCAGTGGTAAAACAAGACTCCGAACGAAGGCAGCAAGCGAAATGCTGATTCGACGCCGAGTGGAGATAGTTACGTCGCTTGTGAAGGAATACCAGTTGCAGCTGTCAGTTGAACTGGTGCAATCTGAAGCGAACAAAGCTGATGTCCTGACGCGCGTACCACACCGCTGGCTTCGAGCCCTGGCAGAAGGAGAAGATGAGGCGCCTCCTGCATGCGGACTGGCTGTCGAGACCGGTACGGATGCCATAGGCTACCTGGTCGCTCGTGTGCATCACGAATGGGGCCATCCAGGCATTCGGCGCACGCATTACTTTGCACGCCTTGAAAATTCGAACGTCACCAGAAAAGAGGTGCAGAAGGTCGTCGCAGACTGTCAAATTTGTCGGTCTATCGACCCCGCCCCCGTAAAGTGGAGGTCAGGCAAACTTGAGGTGGACACAACGTGGACAAGATTGGCGATTGACGTAACGCAAGTCCACGGGCGACCCTATCTCACGGCGGTGGACTGTGGACCAAGCCGGTTCGCAATATGGCAGCCACTGAGTGCAGAGACGGCTGAGGCTGTTGCAGAGCAGCTTGATGTGCTGTTTGTGGATCGAGGCCCACCGGCTGAGGTGCTGGTAGACAATGCGACAGCCTTTCGCAGTCGATGCTTCGCTCAGTTCGCATCACAATGGGGCGTCACAGTGCGATACCGCTGTGCATATGTTCCATCTGGAAATGGAATAGTGGAAAGAAACCATCGCACGGTCAAAGTCATCGCTGCTAGAAAAGGATGCAGTGTTTTGGAGGCCGTTGACATTTATAACGCAACCCCACGGCACCTGAACGACGCCCAGTCCACTCCCGCGGGTATCTTGAGCAGCTGCGTCCAGTGGGATGTGGGCATGATGGCACCACGGACACCAAACACAGCAGAGAGCCCATACGAAGTTGGTGAGTGTGTGTGGGTCAAGCCACCGCAGGTCCGCTGTGACACGCGCTATGAACAGGGTGTTGTGACAAACATCATATCTGAGCAGGCGGTAGAAGTGGATGGTATACCTCGACACATCAGAGACCTGAGACCACGAGTGGCAGAAGGGGCTCCCGGAAACCTTCAGAACACCAGTCAGGTTACAGCCCGGCACGTGCAAGATTCCAGTGAAGATGAAGAGCCATTAGTTCTCCGGTTCGGTTGTCCAAGCCAGACCGACGGCTCTGTTGCAGTAGAACCAACCGGAGATGGGGTACAGACAGAAGGTCAACCACTGAGACGCTCTGCGCGATTACGAAGGGAACCCCAACGACTGATGTACTCGTGACAGCGTGTTGTGAACGAGAGTGTGATGTTGAAACTGACTGTGTCACTGTAACTTATTGATCTCGCTTGTGTCTTTGAGATCAGGGGGGAGTCAGGGGAGGTCAATTGTGACTTTGATGTCAGGGGGGAGTGTGGGGATCAGTCGATTTAACGCGCACGAGTAAAGTTATCACTGCACGAGAGCAGTGAATAAAATCAATGGTTTGGGAGATTGGGAGCAGCGAGTGCGAGGGTTGAGTGGATTGGTAGGTGGATTGGTTGTCATTTTTATTGGTGAGCAATATAGCACTTTTTATATACTTCCACACCTTTTATCTCACACCTACGTAACCATGCGAACACACAATAGAAAGTGAGACCACAATGAGATGGTGAGGACGGTGTCAGTTTCAGAAAATGTATGTCCAATGTCCGTCCAATTTCCAATGCTTACGTCGATTGTCCGTCCAAAAATGTCCAAGCCAGCCATTTGTCCAAAGATGTCCGAAACCTACGCAATAGTTTACACTCAAACACTATCATTTAATTGTTTTTAATGTACTATTACCAGCGTTAATGTGTTAATCATATCAAAAGCTGAGCTTTCTATTCGCCAATCAGTGTTAAACAAGATTGCTTTATAAAAATGCTGAGGTGTAGCAAGTGATTGTCCAAAGTTGTCCAACGCCTGCCGTCATTGTCCAACCGAATTCCGAATTGGACATTGGACAAAATCGGAATTCCGAAGATTCAAGTTCCGATTGACACCACTAGTGAGGACTCTGAGAACCGTTTTCGTCTTTCGGCACTCTCATTCCTCAATTTTCCGTCGGGGCATCCCTTTACGACACATTTTACTGCTCTCTCTAGCCGTTTGGAAAGATATCACATCTATGTATAAAAGAAGCCCCAGGTCGCTCTCCTGTTCCACATCGTCTCACTCGACCGGCCTGGTGGCGGGTTCACTGGCCAGTTGCCCTCAATTATCCCTGCCCGCAGCGGCAGGTATGTTTTCAAGGCCAGCGGATCCCACCCGCGGGGGAGGGGCTGGCGGGAGGAGGGGGGGGGGGGCTGGGCCGCAGAGCACCAGCCGACAGCTGCGCCCCACATGCTGCTGCGCTGTCACCGTCCCAGAGAGACTGCCAACCGGTCCCGTTTATACAGCGACCCTGCGCCTAACTGCATTGTGATCAGCCGGACCCACGTGTGTGTCAAGCGGATTCCCGAGCGACTCTTATAGCTGCTATTGTAGGACACTTTCCTCCGATGAGAAAGTGGGATGATCGGGTGTGTTCTCAAGTTGGCAACCGGATCTGGATGAAAAGTGCTGCTATGAGTGGCATACAAGCCGATAGCTGAAGGGCAGTGCGGTATTGAATTTAGCAGGACGGCTGTTTTTTTTTTTAAAGAAGGAAATGGATACGGACAATAGGGGACTCCACATTACTAAGTGTTTCAAGGTATGAGCCTAATTTAATACATTGTCTATAGACCATAAGGCACCATACTGACTGGTAGAATTCACACAGGTCTCAGAGACAGTTGACGTCATTAAAAGATTAATGTTGTACTCCGACCAGTTCAGACAGCCTCTCCAGAAGTTCAGCTGGCCTTCTAATTCCGTCCCGATGGCAGTTACCATGATGGATGTGGGACGCATGACACGCCCGACAGGCACTGACGGTCTCGGGGGCAGCTGCACGCATAGATACGCCGGTTTCGGGAAAATAGTGTCCTATGATTTTTCCCAGAAGCTGCTAAAGGGATTGCGTGTTAAAGGTCATGTGCCACGCAATTCTTCTGAATACCTATGATGACTTATGATGATGGTTTAGCTGTAATTTCGGGAGCTTTCGAAGAATGCTGGTCGGATGTCCTGAAACAAACTGAAAAGCCGCTGTTTTCAAGGGGATTTTTCGCCTTCTCACCTCAAATTCACAAAGGCCAACCCACATGGCCACTTAGGCCGACATTGCACACTTAAGGTTTAGGCGTACAACTACAGTTATACCTTTTCTCCGTAATGTGTGATCATGAGTTTTTTCATACGCTGCAGAATATCAATCAGAAGTGTTTCAAAATCAAGTAAAGCCGTTCGGATGAATCTTAGGCACGTTTAGGTATACACCTAATTAACCAGTAGGTATGGACGATTATTTCAAAAAATGCTCCACCCGTGGAACGGCCCCATCAAAACGATAGTTTGTCCCATTGCGTATAATTTGTATTTACCTACTTTTCATCTATCCTTGTAACATTTTCAGCTCCCCGAAAATATATTGAAAAAAGTTTGAATAACCTAACCCTCACCTCAGGCCAACAAGTCCTCAATCTCGCTCTTGAAATACCAATGTCATAGCGTGTTACTCATCTAATTGCGTTTTTGATGGGACGTCATTCGGTAGCCAGTCCTGCCATTGTCTTCTGACTGTCACATGTGTTCCGTGCGGTGGTGTGCCGTAGTTTTGCTGACAACCGAGCGAGTCATGGACCGGCTCCCATCTGCTATAGTTCCACATTCAGCCGACAGATGGCAGTGCGGCGGCCAAGGCGCAATCTGTGTTTACATGCGATGATGGAGCACGTGCGGGGGCGGGAGCGGGGACGGGGGCGGGTTCTGCGCCCGGATGCTCCCTGCAGACTCGACGTGACGACGTGCACAGACCGGCAGTCAGTCCACGGTATGCGCCAGTGCACGGCGTGCCTTTCTCCACAGCGGTGATGACAGGGCTGGGTGATGGGCGATGTCTCGGTGTATCATGTGGTGACTGTGACAGTGAGACGGTGACAGAATGCGTACCCAACTCGGAGCTGTCGAGAACTGTGGTGCTGCTGAAATAGAGGTAAACTGAACATTTTGTAATTTTAGGCTGGGCAGATGGAAGGTAAATGGAACCTTATAGGTATTTTACAGTTGTGTCATAACATTTAACATTTAACCGACATCGGAAGCAAATAAGCCGCACCAACCGATGCGAGTCGTACGGCGTACGACAATGTTTCGACAAACGAAAAACAAAGTATGCGTCGTTGGCCGATGAACAATTTCTAATCACGTCCCTCCCATGTTCATGTGAACGCATCATTAATACATTCATTGAATCACACACATACAGAATTTTGGGGTGTCACATGGCTTCAGAAAGATTTACAGAGCTAATCGAAACAATTCTTCCCGTGGTTCGTGATCGCGACTTCCAAATCTGGGTAATAGCTTCCAACCTGGATGTGACACTATGCATTCTCACGATTACCTACAGACCATGCTATTCAAAGCTCAAAAAGAGCCCAGAATAAAGCGCATGCCTACTTTCAAACTAAAACGCTTCCACTGCACCTGTTCGTGTCCCGATCCATCCATCTCTCACATCCGCCGCTCATCGATTTCATCACCGCGCTGTGCCGCTCCAAACGGCACGTGGCCCGCCATTTCGCGCGCCGTGCGGCGTAGAAGTGCCGTGCTCATCTGACCGGCTGCGTCCGCGGGGATTCAGCGACGACCGCCGTCACCATCCGGAGACAGCGCCGTCGTCGGCGACGATGTTACGACGCCCGCACAGTCGACGCCGGGCGGGGTCCGGCCGAAACGGTCGGGCCCAGCGCGGCCAATTGAGGTCACTGCTCGGCGACGGGCGCGATGGTTTGGATGGTGCTGACCGCTGACCGCTGACCGCTGACCGCTGACTGCTGACAGCTGACGGGGTGATGTTCGCTGATGGCCTGCGGGCAGTCGTCAGTAGGATGAACACTGGTGAACGCTTATCGTTCTCAGTTCGCCGTTGAACACGCACTGACTTTTGGATTCTGATCAGAGACCACTGACGCGATTGCTGACCACCCACAGCTGAACGCTATTTACCCACCATTAATTTCTACTTATATATTTGCCTGCTCTGACCTCGAAAATCTTGTGGCTCGCTATGTTGGCCAAGCCAGTGCAGTTGCCGAAATGCTGGTTTCTGCATTTTCCGTCATATTTGCATCTCTTTGTTCTTTGTTTGCCACGATTCGGTTAATGGCTTATGGCTGTAATGCTTAAAAAATTGTGACATAAACTACTTTCACCCTAGAAATTTTCAGCTCGCTGACACGGCAATCTTTATTGAAGAACATTTGGAGTTTGTATCCTTTTTCGGCATAATCTTTGCATGTCTTTAAGAGCTTCTCTTAAACAAACCGTAGAAGGAAACTAATAAACAAAACGTCATGTCTACCATGTAAAATGGTCCGAGGGGAATTATGTAAACAAAAGGACAGCTGTCAAAACAAGGACTAGTGTTTCCAGCTGTATGGCACCAGGCACGGTACACAGAATGCTGACAGCTTCCGTCCGTTACGTTTATAGGGTCTGGTCTAAATTATTGTAATATCTTATGTAAGTTAATCGTAAAGGATCCTCATGCATTCAGTGCAAATATACGTTCAAGGTCTGGTAGTTCTAGCCAGCCATCCTGACCACTTCATGTTAATATTCCGTATGTTCACGACTGCACTATGCCAAATTATCGTAAACCGAACGTCATTTTGAAGCAGTATGTTTGTTCCCTTTCCAATCAGTAAGTATATAGTGTTTGTCCAATTGCAATCTGTTCGGCCTCCGACATTGACAATGTTTAACTTCGCCTGACTTTAAACTCTCGTTTAAACGTCATTGCACGTCTAAAGTAAAATAAACTATGTAACTGTGTGACCTTGCAGACTTCCCTCCACCGATTTTGCGGATCTACCACTCTATCTACCGACGGTAGATCCACGCTAATCTAATAACAAACCGGTTTCCGATCATTGACAAGGCCATTCCTTTCCAGGGGCCGCAAGCCACCGCCATCACAGAAGGCCCAGAGCGCCACTGCAGAGTGTGCTGAGCAAGTGCCACCGGCGGCGGCTGCGACCAGCACCGGCACCATGGGGCAAGATCTCGGCCGACAGCGACGCGCTACCGAAGATGTTACCCAAAGTGACACAGAACCAGCCGAGGAGGCTCTCTCTGCCGCCTCGGCGTCACCGGGAGACGTTTTCGTCCCTGAAACTGCCGCAGACACTGCCCGAACCACCCAGATCCCCTCAGAGCGGAGAGGCCAGGTCGCTGATCACCCCAGTGCCGAGGTTCCCTCAGAGCGGAGAGGTCAGTTCACTGGCCACTCCAGCCCGGAGGACAGTCTATCTCCAGAGCGTCCCGTAGCTCAGAGTGGCAAGCGCCGCTCCAGCTTTCAACGGTGGATGTTGGCGAAGGCGCGCATACGGGAGGGGTCGTTCACCAAAGAGACGCACAGCCATGACGTGAGGAAGATGTCTGCCGACACGTCCTGGGACAAGTGGGACCCGGAGCTGACCGTGAAGATGATCCGGGTGCCGTCCGTGCAAAACTACGGCAAGATTCGCCGGGTGCTTCAGCTGGCAGACAGGTGAGAATGCTGGCAGACAGGTGAGAACGCTGGCAGATAGGTAAGAATGCTGGGAGTGATAAAGACACTGGGGAGGACTAGCCCGCGCCCCGCTGGGGGGGGGGGGCAGAATCTGCCCCCCTCCCGTTTTTCGCCAATAACTTCTAAAAGCGTTACGCCAGCGACGTCAAACTTTCAGTACCTTATCATACATCAATTTGACACGTTCCCTGAAAATTTGAGCGAAATCCGTCGGAAAACTGTTGAGAAATTGACGTTTTAGTGACGTCATGTTCGCCATTTTCGCCTCAAAAAACGGCAAAATTTCAAACGCCGCTAACATCTTCATTTTTAAAGGAATCAAGACGTAACAAAAAAAGGTTATACGTGATTCTTCTTTGTCTATCAAATGGCTATCTCGGTTGTTTTAAAATTTTGGATTTTAGCCAAAATTTTTCCAAAAAACTGACTTTTTTGGGAAAATATTTATAAAATCCAAAATTTTAAGTTAATCGAAAAAAAACCGGAATATATGTCAAAGAAGTGGTCTATGTGCACCTACATACCAATTTTTAGAAGAATCGGTTCAAAAATGTGGGAGTTATTCAAAATTTTATGACGTCACGACGCACAATTTTTTTGAAAAATGATTTTTTTGGAAGTTCTAGACCTTGTACGGAAACAAAAATAGCACCATTCGATTCGCCGTGAAAAACTGCATCGGATAGACACCTTTTTAGGCCTTAACAGCCAACTTCAAAATTTGACCTCACTTGACCTGACCTTGACCTGACCTCGACCTGAAATTCATCCAGAGGTGGTCCATATCACTTATTGAGTGTGCCTATTGAATTCCATGAGTAAAATGACCCATAGAGCATGTGTCGCACATGCCCTTTTCTATATTTTGTTTTTGGTGACCTGACCTGACCTGACCTGACCTGACCTTGACCTTGACCTTTGAATGACATTGTGTGCAACGAATATTGTCTTGGTAGTCTAAGAACACGTTTTGGGCAATCAGTCTCAGTCCATTCTTCGGCAACTACGGTGCAAGGCCGATACTGTAGAAACTTGCATTTTGTACCCTTGACCTGACCTTGACCTGACCTCTGACCTACTTAAGCAAAAAAAATTGGGCTCTTAAGATCCGCCTTGTTGAGAGCTTTCGATTGCCGTTTTCCCCGTCTTTCTACGACCATCGGTTCGGAAGTTAGACAGGGGGGCAGAATCTGCCCCCCCCCCCCCCCAGCAGGGCGCGTATGGCTGAATAGCCCAGCGGGGCGCGGGCTAGGGGATACAAACGTCTGGTGGTTAGATACATAGGCACTAGTGTTGACACACAAAGACATTGGGGGGAGCAGAGGCTGGTGCTTAAATACATAGACGTTAATGTTGACATAAGTAAAGACGTATACGCCAGGGGTGACCTAAATGCCGGCAATTTCAAAGAAGCGGTTAGATGCATTGACTCTGGTGTTTATGTACATTGATGTCAGCATTTGCCAAAACGGCGACTAAGCAGTGACATAGATCTGCTGTTATAGTTGCATCGTCGCTGAACTTTCCGGGTAGGCACGACGTCATGTGCATTGTGTAATGTGCATGATGTTATGGTATAAGTCGACCTGCGTAGTTAGGTGAAGGTTATGCTGTATGTACATATGCACACTGTGCAACACAATATGGGAGGCATTGCCAGAAGGAAATGGTTAAGCTTATATAATGCGTTGTCCGTATAAACCATTTGACATTACATTGTTTGACTGTTAGGCGGGCACAGCAAACATGTAATGTAAAACTGTAATTGCCATTGCTTCATATCATCGTGAAATAATTAAAATGAGGCAGGTTTCCCTAGCTCGGTCGCCACTTGTAAGCGTAAAAAGAGGGTTTTCTGAGACAGCTGAAATGTTAGTATGCAATGTATTTTTAGCAATGAAATGAACAATGAATATACAGTCGCTCCTCTATAACTAATTGTTATAACCTCTATAACTAATTGTTACGGACCGTCTACAATGAGTTCCAAACCCCTCACTCGCATGTCGCAGCGCCTGGATGGAGGACTTTCTGGCGCTGGACGGCCTGGACATGCTGCTCACCTCGCTGGAGCTGCAGCTGGACCGCAAGCTGTCGGTGCTGTCCGACGTGATCGTACCGCTGGAGTGTGTGGCCGCCGTCCGCGCCGTGCTCAACTCTCACGCCGGTCTGAGACACTTCCTGACAAACGCTGAGGCCATCGCCGCGCTTGCCAAAGGTCGGTGGGTAGATGTGGTTGGGCATTACCTATTGAATGCGCATGTGTATGAAAAGGTCGTATCCCTGTGGCTTCTTGTGCCCGAGGCACATGGACACATTGTGCGCTTTTGATAATGTCACACTTGCCGCCAGTCGCCATCTTACGTAAAATCATGTCAAATTAATCAAGCGCTGTAGTTACGATTCTTCACCGATTAGACATAAGAAGGATTTTTAGCATCAGCATTGATTGCATTTTATCGGAGATAGTTTCGCCACGGAATATATAGTCTACGACATGTTATATAGTCTGTCGTAGACTATATATTCCGTGGTTTCGCAATATATAGCTCCATAACTTTTCAGAAATATTGTTATAACGATTTTTGATTATTCCACGAAACGTTAAAAGTTGGATGCCTCAAAGCCAACATTTGGGCATGTTCTTCTTTTCCAGAATCGTGCAAACTTTGCCATCACTTTACCTATTTAAAGTTGCCACTATATAGCTAGCAGACACATTCGGTGTATTTGCATTACACCGTAACAATCACCGTAACAATCGTGAAGAACTATCTACCTGCAGTGTGAAGGCTCGGTGCCCTAGTTAGCCGCGTTCTCAGAGGTCGCAAAGTTCCGTCGTCAGTGCAGCCAAGGACTGTGGCGGAGATAAGCCAGCCACTTTCCGTCGCCGCCTGGTAAAGTCCTCAAAGAGCCAGTGGGACGACGTGGCTCTGCTTTATTTCATAGTTAGCTCGAGTGTCCGGCTTAGGAACCCTATAAACTGTGATGACTTGTTTGAGAAGGGTGGGCCGCGGCCGCCCGTTGTTCGATAGAAACGAACTGAGCCCAAGCTGCTGGAACCGGCGCCTTTGTAAATTGCTCTCAAATGGTGTCGGAGGGAGGCTGCATTATATTCCTTAGGTTCCTGAAAGGGTAGTTCCGTCAGTTGCACTGTTTGGATGTGCTTCTCATAGTGATATCGACCAACTATTTTTCTAAGCGGCAGTGACACTGTAGATGACTTAGTTTAAAAGTATTTTGATATTATTATATAACACCTAATATGCTACATCCTTTTGTGAATATGAACGGCATCTGAGTTAACTGCGCAGTGCACACTTCTGATAACCGGATTTAATCCCGGACAAGTGTTAAAAACGCACACGTCTATGTAATACCGGGTTTACTGCAACCTTTGATCTAGCACAGTTTGAATATAGGTTCACTTTGTTCACTATGTGGACACGGCGGATGATAAAACCCATAATGCCATTTTTAGCTAGATCCGGCTTTGCTTAATCGTTATAATTAGTTTGAAATAAACTTTTCAAGCGTCGCTTTTCATGAAGAACGTATCACTTTTTAAACAATCAATACTAGTACGTTTCTATTGTTTCCTTTTTCTATTTTTCTTCTATTTTTCGTTTTTATTGACGAATGCATTTCTAGCTCCGTGTTGTATTAATTGGCAACTAGGGTGACACTTAGCCACGATCTAGACCATGGATGGCATTGCTGATCGAACATTAATTCCAACTTGAGATATGTAGTTGCATTCCACAAAAGTCAATTTGTTTTACAAGGAAACGTCATCAAACGATCTCGAAAAACTCATTTCCAGACTGACGTGACTACAATCCCATGGTCCTGCAGGCATGGAATCTGGCAGCTCTCTGGTGAAGACCCAGGTCCTTGACCTGATGTCGGCGGTCACTATGACAGAGCTCGGTCACCAGATGGCCATGCAGGCCGTCACACCCAAACAGGTCAGTCAGCAGGCTCATCAGCGGCTGTCATATCAGCACGGCACATACGGGCGGAGCGCCGGCACCGTGGCAGGCCGCGGCAGCATAAGCTTAGGCTGTTGTCGTCAATGGCGGCCTTATTGCATCTGAAGTATCTAAGTGACACACTGTGATACTTGTTTGTGATTTTTGTTTGGCTTAGATTGCTGACAGCTCTAGATGACTTAGATTTGAGCTTCTCATTTATCAAAGTTTTCTATAACATCCAGCTACAATGCAGCTTCGTAGTTGATATCCGACTTTAATGGGACGCATTAGAGACATTAACTGTAAGCCTCGTTTGATGCATCATAGTGCATCAACTTAGGACAACTCATAAACGACACACCTGATTTACTCTGTAGGTATAGGCTCTACCATACGTCATTTACCACGAGCAAAGAATAGAACCGGATTAGTCAATCATTATTTGTGAAAAAAATTACCAACAAAAGGTTTAACTGAAATATTTCAGTGGTCTCGTTCCGACAACATAACAAGATGTGTCAACCGCAGGAATAGCTATTTCCTGATAGTCATGCACGTCACTGCACTTTTTCCAGGGAAGTCTGGCATCTTTCATCTTAACTGAGCTGCGGGAGACGGACGACTTTGAATATATGACGTCACTGCTGGCTTTCATCAACTGCGGCATTATGGGCGACGACAACCCGGACAGCAAGGCCCGCCTCCGGCGTGACGTCACCGGTAAGGATGTGTGACGTCACGCGTCCCAGCTGCGCGCTGTCAAAGGCGACCAGAGCTTCGAGTGTGGTCCATTTGAAGCCAGGTGTGACGTCAAAAGGAATCCCTTCATAACAATCAGTTTTGATTTAAGCACTGTTTACTAAACTATAGATTTCTTACAATGCATGGATGTCCTTTGTCCAATAGGCAATAACCGTAATATAACTTAGCGAAACCTGACCCTGACCTGACGCTAACCTTACCCTGACCCTGACCTGACCTTGACCTGACCTGACCCTGACCCGGTTCACAGACAGCGGTCTGCTGGAGTACCTGGAGCGTCAGCTGGACCCTCCGCTGACGGAGACTGATCTGCTCGTTCAGCGGGATGTCCTGCTCAACATCCACTCACCGAAGGCGAACGGCGTCATCAGCGACATCGTCAGCCAGCTGCTGCATAGGGTGAGTCAGAGGCGGACGATCCACCACCGAACAATATAGACAGATAGGCTCATAGACACACAGGCAGGCACACAGGCCCATAGACACATGGGCTTACAGGCACATAGACACACAGATGACAGACGCACAAACCCATAGGCACACAGACATACACTCACAGTCTCAGAGGCACGCAGGCTCACAGTGTCACAGACTCACAGGCTGTTCCTGAGCTATACAGGCTCCGAGCTCAGAGTGGTCCCTACAGCGAGAAATGCCGCACTTTGGTTTTGTTACTAGGCTACAACTACGGTATATGTGATGTTCTCGGGCCAGGCTGTAACCTTGAAATGACATGATATTTGCACCATAAAAATGATGCTGCATATATCATCGTAATATGTTGTCGCTGGGTAGTTAAATTTGCTTGTTACCTCGAAGTTTTATTCACTTGACGTTTAGTGCGCACTTCGCATCAGTTACCACCGGAACTAACGCTTAACTTGGAGATGCTGGGACAGGATGCCGAGTCCCATGAAGCCCATGGCCCGAATAGTAAAATCCAGGGACTGGACTTCGAGTGATGGGCTAAGGGAAATTTACACGTCACCCCCAGCCTTATTTTTCCTACTACAATGATTCTTTCAATACAACACATTCATGTCATCGGAATTAAAGTAAATCACCCCTGCTTGACAAATACCAAAGAAATGCGTCAAGTTGGTTATGTTCTACGTTTACTTAACAAATCGCTCTGCGAGATTTCTAGACAAAAGAAAATTCACTGCAACCGATGCTCTCTTGCGATATTTTATGCCTCATTAACCGTATTATAGATGAGTTATTAATCTTTCCTGGGAGACCTTCATTTTCAGCACGGTTAGTTTCATACAATCATTTATCAAGCTTGTCATGCAATCAAATCCCATGATAAATTACAATACAGGGCGTAAAATTTGTTCTCTATGTTTCCGAGGTGTGTTCAGAATATCTCAGCGCGCTACTTTTAGAATCTGACTATCCACCAGATCATTGCTGTAGCCGGCCAGAGCTAATGGGTGCTTAGCCAGATTGCCGACTTGCAATAGATTACCTTGCGACTTAATTTAATTTGCTGCTAGATACCAGAGCCGCAGACGCGCCTGGCGCGCCGGCCCACCAGATGTAGTGACCTGTGGTGGCTGGGGAGCAGGGAGGGTGGTCGGGAGTCGACCTCACTAGGCAGGCCACGGAGCGTATTACAGGGTTTCGTCTGGGCGTGTGTGTTAAGGGGGGGGGGGGGTTAAAGAGTGTGTGGAGTAAAACTGATTGTTCATTCGGGGAAAACGGGGCATACGATTGCGATAGATAACAAGAAGCCGTGTCACAATTATAACGGATGTAGTGAAGGAATTTTCCTGCACTGTATCTGGAGAAGTGACAGGGACAGTTATAATGAGATCAAATATCGTTTTTTATCAATTGTTTGGAAACGTATTAACGCACATTGAGGACTCAATGACACTTATATATGTGGCCTTAGCATTCCATGACCGATGTTGGCAGGATATGGATGGAAAGTTGAAGAATAATCTTCAACAGTTCCTAGATGCCCTTGGCAGAGTGGACGCGAGAGAACTTAACAGGTAAGTCGTCGCTGTACGGCGTATGTTTTGTCTATTTGGAAGATGGAAAACACAACAATCGTATAAACTGTGGTATAATGGTATAATCCTTGCTTAACTGGTTACTTGTTCTATGAGGATCTGTAGCTTTAAGCAATTATGTTATTCAACGTTTCGTGGATATGACAGCTAGCTGCAGCTCTCGCCTCTCAGTATGGGCCTCCTAAACATTACCTATGCACATTTCAATACATAGTGATGACTAAAATGAATTGAAGATGCCTCGTTTCCGCACACTTTACCAGCACTGATTCGCCGGGTCTACTGCACACTTCTGCATACTCGCCTGTCCACGATGACATGTTTACAGGCCTCGCCTCAGCTGTCACGTGTCACTCAATCAATCGATGGCGTTTTGCGTGTGCCACTGAGTCAGATGCTGACGATAGGGGGGAGGCGGAGAGGGGGAGGGGTAGAGGGGTTCAGGGTCCGCCGGGCCGAGTATCAGCACCTGTAGAAACACCTGGGTGGCCCGGTCGGACCGGCCCGGAGCCGGGTACAGTAGAGGACCCCGCGCCGCGCCAGCCGCAGCAATGGTGACAGCGCTGAGCGCTCATAGTGAGGTGGCGGGCAGGAGACGGGCCGTCGGGCTGCTGTGACCCGCAGTGAGTGATTGTGGTGGTACGAGGAGTGCGCCGTGCAGTGTGGTGTCATGGTCTGATATGCTGGACGATTCAAGGAGCCGTGGTCGAACGAGAGTGGTTACGAACAAAACGCTGGTGGCAGTTTAGTCGGCATCTATGGACTAATGAGGCATCATTTGAAGCAGCTCAACAGCAGCGTTTCTGTTAGTGTGTCACAAGTTGTATCTTATAGAGTCAACATACATCGCATTGTTTTTCCCATTATTTGAGCGTACTTTATTGCGCCCGAACATAACCAACTGTCTAAATACCCGTTTCAGCACCTCAGTTTTTCAGCCCCTGACACTGACGTACCTAATCGTTTTATTTCCTTCCAGCGACCGATTTTGGAGCTGTCTCGGCCGCTCAGCAGCAGGCGAGTCGTCGAGCACCTCAACCTCTAGTGACAGTGAAGACACCTGGCAGACAGAGGTCAAAGCTCCCGTCGAGGCGGAGGTCAAGGTCGCTAACACTGCCGCTCTCGAATCCACCGCCTCAGGGAGCCGTCGATCGCTCGGCGGTCCTGAAGCCACCGCTCACGGTGACAGTGCAGTCGATAGTGACATATTGCGGGACTTGGAGAGTCAGATCGAGGACTGCGGCGCACCGAAACCTCTCTCAGTGAGACACTCTGCCCCCGAGGCGGGGCCAGTGATCCCTGCTCCCGGTCAGTCAGCTGCTAAGCGGTCTGAGTCACTACCCGCTGCATCCGTCCCGAGCATGGGTAACTGCCGCTCTCGACACACGCAGACTGACCTTCTGGTGAGTCTGCGCGGCCGCCGCAACGGCAAGATGAAGCTCTACCACCTCAGTCGGAGCACGATGGACCTGTTCCGCGGCGGAGACAGCAAGGTGACCCCCGTCCAGCCACCCGGGGGCGACCAGCCCGACCTGGCAGACGTCATGAGTGACCCTGACTTCGACCTGACCGACGAGGAGATCGCCCAGTTCCGGCGGCCGCGGCCCTTCCCGCAGTCGTCGCTCACGGGGACCATGTTCGCCATCCCCGTGCAGCCGACACACGAGTTCCGCGCGCGGCCCTTCCCCCGCTCCTCGCTGCCGCCGGAGCGGCCCAGCGTGTCGGGCGCCTCCTCTCCAGAGCCGGCTGGCCGCCGGCGCGAGGACGACACCTCCGGACTGTCGTCGGTGACACCGTCACTGACCTCAGTGGCCACCGACTGCTCCGTGGCTTCGTCACTGCTCTCCGGCCAGCTGTCCAGTCTGGAGGCGCGACCGGTCAGCGGTGGGGGCGGTATTCCCCCTCCCCCGCCTCTCCCAGGGCAGGGGATTCCTCCTCCCCCTCCTTTACCAGGGCAGGGGATTCCTCCTCCCCCGCCGCTGCCCGGGCAAGGAATCCCTCCTCCTCCCCCTTTGCCGGGTCAAGGAATTCCCCCTCCCCCTCCCCTCCCCGGTCAAGGGATCCCTCCTCCCCCTCCCCTGCCCGGTCAAGGGATCCCTCCTCCCCCTCCCCTCCCGGGCGGGATCCCTCCTCCCCCTCCGCTCCCCGGCGGGATCCCTCCCCCTCCCCCTCCGCCTGGCTCGGGGCCGCCTCCTCCCCCACCGATGCCAGGCTGTATCCAGGCACGGACAGCTTACACTCTAAGCGCCGCACCGGCAGTGAATCCATTCGCTACACTGCCTAAACCCAAGGCCAAGATGAAAACGCTCAACTGGGCCAAAGTGCCCAACAGAACCATAGGTGAGTGAACGCTTCGATGCCTGTGTTATATGCACAAACGATGTTTGCCATTGACCAGGTAGTGTAGTAACTAGTAAGTGCCTCCTATTGACAGGATGACTCGGTAATGGGTGGAAGAGTATTTTATGCTTCATTCGTGTTAATTACAGGCAATGTCAGAACACATTAGCATCATGCGGTAACCATAGTGAGACGTAGCGATTGCATTTTCTTTCTTTGGGGACGTTTCAGACATTGTGTGGGCTTTTAATGTGAATCCGTTAGCATGTAACTCATCGAACACATACTCGTTCACAAACATGAAGCGAGCAACGAAATCCATGTAGTGAAGCCCTATAATAGTCTCTATAACGGACGAATTTACGCTTAGATTGACTTTTATTTTAATATGGTTGGAATTTTATAGGTCTGTTTTACTTTGCTCGGGCGATATTTTAGTCACGATCACCCCTTCGCATCGTGCACTGCCAGAGCTGCCAGCCCCACGTTTCGGCGGTTGCTCACACTGGGAAAGCTCTGGCGAGCTCGGCGAGCTCCTGTATGCAGAAACCGTGCGCTGGCTTTGGCCTGTGCTTTACTTCGCCAGCGGCTGGTCCGTGGCAGCCAGACTCCCGGCTGTATGGCGGAGTTCGAATTGGATTACGCTCGCAAAAACGTTCAAAATATGGTCGGCTCTGGTCTGGCAGACTTGTGCGGAGCGATATTGTCCAAGCTTTAGCAGTTAGAACGGAGAAATATTATAAGCTGAAGTCTTGTGAGTTCCATATCTTAGTCTAATTTATATTAGCGATATCGTCTCTGTGTAACAGTGTGTTCACTGCACGATTTCTCGTACTTCCCGTGACCTTCTCTGACATTGCGCAGGTAACTCGATGTGGCAGACGGTGCCCAAGGACCTGCTCTCACCCGTACCGGTCGACTACGACAGTCTGGAGTCGCTGTTTGCACAAAAGGTGATACAACGTTCTGCCAAGACCACCGTCGAAAAGAAAAAGTCAGTTGAGGAGGTCAACCTGCTCGACGGCAAGCGGTCTCTCAACATCAACATCGGCCTGAAGCAGCTACGCAAGACGAATGAAGAGATAACCGAGCTAATCAAAAGGGGCAAGGCAGCTGACGTTGGGACAGAGCAGCTGCGGGCCCTCATGAGGATCATGCCGGAGGAGGGAGAGGTTCGTGACGGGGAGGTTTGAAGGAGGGCTTTGGCCCGTGCCTAGGGGCATTTTGAGAGGGCTCAGCACTAGTTAAAGTTGAGACATGTGGTAGGGTTTTAGTTGTTTGTGAGAGGGAGGATTGGTGAAGATTTAGTATCCGAAGGTTGGGACTTTTCAATTAGACAATCACTATCGAAAGGTGAAATTTCACTAAATTTTCCCGTTTTTCGAGTTTAGCCGTCCACTGTTCAGGGACGGTGGCACCGGCCGGGGTCATCTTTTACATGCCGATGGCCACTTATATTGGTCATGACGTGGCGTGAGCCGTTAAGCTGTCAAAGGTCCGACACGTGCCACGTGGCCACGTGTTTGAGTCGAGTACCTCCCAGATTATCGTGTGTTTGTCGACTTGTGGCATTATAGCACGAAAACAGCACAAGCCAGGAACACTGAAATGGTGCAATCAGTGAGGGGACAAGTCCTGCTTGCACCACCGGTGGTCACGTGGCACACGTGCAAATCTGGGCTCCTCCGTTGCGGAGATATTTTATAGTGAAATATTCAAATGTACATAACTTTGTAAGTTTAAGTCCGATTGGGGTAGAATTTGGTGGGTGGATGAATTGTTAAGCGACATGAACGAATGCGCCATGTTTGTTGCAGTGCGCCACGTTTGTCTCAAAGCGCCAGTTTTGCCGCAAAGCGTAGAATGTGCGTAACTTTGTCGAACATGGGACGATTAGGATGCGCTGATGGAGGGTTGGCTGCTTAAACAGCGGATATGAATGCACCACACATGCCGCAAGGCGCCATATTTGTATTAATGCGTCAGTGTTTGCGTTTTGCGGACGGCGTGCGGTTTTTTTGCGGCGGTGTTTGCGTTTTTTGTGTTTGCGTTGGCGGCGGGCGGCCGTTTTTGCGTTTCTTTTGTGGTGTTTGCGTTTCGCGGCGGGCGGCTGTTTTTTTGCGGCGTTTTGCGGTTGGAGGCGGGCGTGCGTGCGTTGCGGGCGTTTTTTTTGCGGCGGTGTTTGCGTTTTTTTGCGGTTTTTGTGTTTGGCGGCGGGCGGGCGGGCGATGCGGGTGTTTTTGCTGTTTGCGTTTGGCGGCGGGTGGCCGTTTTAGCGGCGGTTTGCGGCGGGCGGCCGTTTTTTTTGCGGCGTTTTGCGGTTTGCGGCGGGCGGCCGTTTTTTTTGCGGCGTTTTGTGGTTTACGGCGGGCGGCCGATTTTACGGCGTTTTGCGGTTGCCGGCGCCCGACCGTTATTTGCGGTTAGCGGCGGGCGGTCGTTTTTTTTGCAGCGTTTAGCGGTTTGCGGCGGGCGGCCGTTTTTGCGGCGTTTTGCGGTTCGCGGCGTGCGGCCGTTTTTTGCGGCGTTTCGCAGTTGGTGGCGGGCGATGTGGGCGTTTTTTTTTTGCGGCGGCGGTTTTTGCGTTTTTTGCGGTGTTTGTGTTTTGCGGCGGACGCGCGTTTTTTTGCGGCATTTTGTGCGTTTTTTTCTGCGGTTTTCGGCGGGTGGGCGATTGTTTTTTTGCGAAGTTTGCGTTGGCGTTTTAGGCGTGCGTTTTGCGCGTTTTGCGGTGTTTGCGTTTGGCGGCGGGCGGGCGGGCGGTTTTTCACAATTAAAGTCCCAACCTTCGGATCCGCAGTGCTGTTCGACAAGCGCTGCCCGGGCCTATCCGAAGGTTGGGACTTTTCAATTAGATAATCACTATTCTTTAGAATTGTGATTTTCTATTGAAAATCCCAACCTGAGCTACCTCTCTAGGGGGGTGTTTAGCGTTTCTGCCGCGATTTGGGTCATTTTGATTGGGGCCAAAACGGCACGGTAAAATTTCTTGCCATTTTCAGCGTTTGATCCTGTATGGGGGAGCTACCGGCTGGCATCGGTCGCTTGAAATATAATTAACCCGTTTTGGGGTAATCGGCACGTGCATTTTCCCATAGGGTTAACATGGGGAAAATTGGAAATTCGATTTGCGAAAAATTTCGTCAATTATATTTGCTGATATTTTTAGGGTCGGATCTCGGGCTGGCACCCCAACTGACGGTGGTAATTATTTAAAATATAATTGACAAAATTTCGGGTAATCGTCACAAACAGTTACCCCATGTTGAGCCTATGGCGAATTCGAAAAATTATTTTCAAATCGATTTTGCAAAAAATTTCCACGTTAGATTTTGAAAATGTTCCAATATGTTGTGCCCCGGTGTGTCGGCTACCACATGGTATGGGTCAGATATGGGGCAATTGAAAAGCACGTGCCACGTGCAAACGTGTTTGATGGGGTAACCTCCGGGAAAATCCGACATTGGGTAACTGGGGGTCCTATGGCGTGGAAACCACTCCACCTAGCGACACCAAATCAGTGCAGCCGGTGAGCAGATGAGTCCAGCTTGTTGCACCAGTGGTCACGTGGCGCACGTGCTATTGCACGTGCCGTGGCACGGAGTCAATTTTGGTGCTTAAATATACTAGCATTGTGAAATGCAAGGAATGGGGGAAATGGCCGTCAGGCCGCCAGTTTTTATGATAGGGTCGATCTGAAAACGGGTATAGGCACAGAATGAAGGGGGCTAAAAAACTGCTATCTCTGATTTTTTTGTAAAATGAAAAATTTAAAATTCTGGGGAAATTATATATTCGAAAGGTGAAATTTCCCTAAATTTTCCCGTTTTTCGAGTTTAGCTGTCCACTGTTCAGGGACGGTGACACCGGCCGGGGTCATCTTTTACATGCTGATGGCCATGTCGATGGGTCATCACGTGGCGTGAACGGTGAAGCTGTCAAAGGTCCGGCACGTGCCACGTGGCCACGTGTTTGAGTCGCGTACCTCCCAGATTATCGTGTGTTTGCCGACTGTGGCATTATAGCACGAAAACAGCACCAGTCAGGAAGCCTGTAATGGAACAATCGGTGAGGGGACAAGTCCTGCTTGCACCACCGGTAGTCACGTGGCACATGTGCAAATCTGGGCACCTCCGTTGCGGAGATATTTTATAGTGAAATATTGAAATGTACATAACTTTGTAAGTATAAGTCCGATTGGGCTAGAATTTGGTGGGTGGATGAATTGTTAAGCGACGTGAACGAATGCGCCATGTTTGTTGCAGTGCGCCACGTTTGTCTCAAAGCGCCGTTTTTGCCGAAAAGCGAAGAATGTGCGTAACTTTGTCGAACATTGGACGATTAGGATGCGCTCTAATTAAGGGATGGCTGCTTAAACGGCAGATATGAATGCACCACATTTGCCGCAGGGCGCCATATTTGTCTTAATGCGCCAGTGTTTGCGCTTTGCCTACGGCGGGCGTTTTTTGCGGCGGTGTTTGCGTTTTTTCGATGTTTGCGTTTGACGGCGGGCGGCCGTTTTTTGCGTTTTTGGCGGTGTTTGCGTTTGGCGGCGGGCGGCCGTTTTTTGCGGCGTTTTGCGGTTGGCGGCGGGCGTGCGTGCGTTGCGGGCGTTTTTTTGCGGCGGTGTTTGCGTTTTTTTTGCGTTTTTTGTGTTTGGCGGCGGGCGGGCGGGCGATGCGGGTGTTTTTGCTGTTTGCGTTTGGCGGCGGGCGGCCGTTTTAGCGGCGGTTTGCGGCGAGCGGCCGTTTTTTGCGGCGTTTTGCGGTTTGCGGCGGGTGGCCGTTTTTTGCCGCGTTTTGTGGTTTGCGGCGGGCGGTCGTTTTTTACGGCGTTTTGCGGTTGCCGGCGGCCGGCCGTTATTTGCGGTTAGCGGCGGGCGGCGGGCGGTCGTTTTTTGCGGCGTTTAGCGGTTTGCAGCGGGCGGCCGTTTTTGCGGCGTTTTGCGGTTCGCGGCGTGCGGCCGTTTTTTGCGGCGTTTCGCGGTTGGCGGCGGGCGATGCGGGCGTTTTTTTTTGCGGCGGCGCGGTTTGCGTTTTTTGCGGTGTTTGCGTTTTGCGGCGGACGGGCGGTGTTTGGCGGCGTTTTTTGCGTTTTTTTTCTGCGGTTTTCGGCGCGCGGGCGATTGTTTTTTTTTGCGAAGTTTGCGTTGGCGTTTTGGGCGTGCGTTTTGCGCGTTTTGCGGTTTTGCGTTTTGCGGCGGGCGGGCGGTTTTTCACAATTAAAGTCCCAACCTTCGGATCCGCAGTGCTGTTCGACAAGCGCTACCCGGGCCTATCCGAAGGTTGGGACTTTTCAATTAAGACAAATCACTATTCTTTAGAATTGTGATTTTCTATTGAAAATCCCAACCTGAGCTACCTCTCTAGGGGGACATTTGCGTTTCTGCCGGAAATTGGGACATTTTGAATCCCTCGAAAACGGCTCGTTAGATTTTCTTGCCATTTTCAGCGTTTGGTCCCGTATGGGGGAGCTACCGGCTGGTACCGGTCGCTTGAAATATAATTAACCCGTTTTGGGGTAATCGGCACGTGCATTTTCCCATAGGGTTAACATGGGGAAAAATTGAAAATGCGATTTGCGCAAAATCTGTTCAGTAATATTTGTCCACATTTTTAGGGTCAGTTCTTGAGCTGGCACCTCACCTTCTGGGGGTAATTATTTAAAATATAATTGACAAAATTTCGGGTAATCGTCACAAACAGTTACGCCATGTTGAGCCTATGGCGATTTCGAAAAATTATTTTCAAATCGATTTTGTCAAAAATTTCCACGTTAGATTTTGAAAATGTTCCAATATGTTGTGCCACGGGGTGTCGGCTACCACATGGTATGGGTCAGATATGGGGCGATTGAAAAGCACGTGCCACGTGCAAACGTGTTTGATGGGGTAACCTCCGGGAAAATCCGACATTGGCCAACTGGGGGTCCTATGGCGTGGAAACCACTCAACCTAGCGACACCAAATCAACGCAGCCGGTGAGCAGATGAGTCCAGCTTGTCGCACTAGTGGTCACGTGGCGCACGTGCTATTGCACGTGCCGTGGCACGGGGTCACTTTTGGTGCTCAAATATACTAGCATTGTGAAATGCAAGGAATGGGGGAAATAGCCGTCAGGCCGTCAGGTTTTATGATAGAGTCGATCTGAAAACGGGTATAGACACAGAATGAACGGTGCTAGAAAACTGCTATCTCGGATTTTTTGTAAAATGAAAAATTCAAAATTCTGGGGAAATTATATATTCGAAAGGTAAAATTTCCCTCAATTTTCCCGTTTTTCAAGTTTAGCCGTCCACTGTTCAGAGACGGTGACACCGGCCGGGGTCATCTTTTACATGCCGATGGCCACTTATATTGGTCATGACGTGGCGTGAACCGTTAAGCTGTCAGAGGTCCGGCACGTGCCACGTGGCCACGTGTTTGAGCCGAGTACCTCCCACATAATGGTGTTTTGGCCAACTGGTGGCCGTATAGCGTGGAAACAGAACCAGCCAAGAACACTAAATTGGGTCAGTCGGTGAGGGGACAGGTCCTGCTTTCATCACCAGTGGTCACGTGGCACACGTGTTCAGCTGGGCACCTCCGTTGCGGAGATATTATAAAGTGAAATATTCAAATGTACATAACTTTGTAAGTTTAAGTCCGATTGAGCTAGAATTTGGTGGGTGGATGAATTGTTAAGCGACATGAACGAATGCGCCACGTTTGTTGCAGTGCGCCACGTTTGTCTCAAAGCGCCATTTTTTGCCGGAAAGCGCAGAATGTGCGTAACTTTGTCGAACATTGGACAATTAGGATGCGCTGTAATTAAGGGATGGCTGCTTAAACGGCAGATATGAATGCACCACATTTGCCGCAGGGCGCCATATTTGTCTTAATGCGTCAGTGTTTGCGTTTTGCCTACGGCGGGCGCTTTTTGCGGCGGTGTTTGCGTTTTTTCGGTGTTTGCGTTTGACGGCGGACGGCCGTTTTTGCGTTTTTGGCGGTATTTGCGTTTGGCGGCGGGCGGCCGTTTTTTTGCGGCGTTTGGCGGTTGGCGGCGGGCGGGCGTGCGTTGCAGGCGTTTTTTTGCGGCGGTGTTTGCGTTTTTTGCGGTTTGTATTTGGCGGCGGGCGGGCGGGCGATGCGGGTGTTTTTGATGTTTGCGTTTGGCGGCGGACGGTCGTTTTAGCGGCGGTTTGCGGCGGGCGGCCGTTTCTTGCGGCGTTTTGCGGTTTGCGGCGGGCAACCGTTTTTTGCGGCGTTTTGCGGTTTGCGGCGGGCGGCCGTTTTTACGGCGTTTTGCGGTTGCCGGCGGCCGGCCGTTATGTGCGGTTAGCGGCGGGCGGCGGGCGGTCGTTTTTTGCGGCGTGTAGCGGTTTGCGGCGTGCGGCCGTTTTTGCGGCGTTTTGCGGTTCGCGGCGTGCGGCCGTTTTTTTGCGGCGTTTCGCGGTTGGCGGCGGGTGATGCGGGCGTTTTTTTGCGGCGGCGGTGTTTGCGTTTTTGCGGTGTTTGCGTTTTGCGGCGGACGCGCGTTTTCTTTTTTGCGGCATTTTGTGCGTTTTTTCTGCGGTTTTCGGCGGGCGGGCGATTGTTTTTTTGCGAAGTTTGCGTTGGCGTTTTAGGCGTGCGTTTTGCGCGTTTTGCGGTGTTTGCGTTTGGCGGCGGGCGGGCGGTTTTTCACAATTAAAGTCCCAACCTTCGGATCCGCAGTGCTGTTCGACAAGCGCTGCCCGGGCCTATCCGAAGGTTGGGACTTTTCAATTCGACAATCACTATTCTTTAGAATTGTGATTTTCTATTGAAAATCCCAACCTGAGCTACCTCTCTAGGGGGGTGTTTAGCGTTTCTGCCGCGATTTTGGACATTTTGATTGGGGCAAAAACGGCTAGTTAGATTTTCTTGCCATTTTCAGCGTTTGGTCCCGTATGGGGGAGCTACCTTGTGGCAAAGTTACAAAAAATATAATTGACACGTTTTGGGGTAATCGGCACGTGCATTTTCCCATAGGGTTAACATGGGGGAAAATTGGAAATTTGATTTGCGAAAAATTTCGTCAATTATATTTGCTAATATTTTTAGGATCGGATCTAGGGCTGGCACCTCACCTTCTGGGGGTAATTATTTAAAAATCATAGGGTACAGTTTCGGGTAATCTTGACGGACAGTTACCCCATGCTGAGCCTATGGCGATTTCGAAAAATTATTTTCAAATCAATTTTGCCAGAAATTTCCACGTTAGATTTTGAAAAAGTTCCAATATGTTGTGCACCGGGGTGTCGGCTACCACATGGTATGGGTCAGATATGGGGCGATTGAAAAGCACGTGCCACGTGCAAACGTGTTTGATGGGGTAACCTCCGGGAAAATCCGACATTGGCCAACTGGGGGTCCTATGGCATGGAAACGACTTCATCTAGCGACACCAAATCAACGCAGCCGGTGAGCAGATGACTCCAGCTTGTCGCACTAGTGGTCACGTGGCGCACGTGCAATTGCACGTGCCGTGGCACGTGGTCAATTTTGGTGCTTAAATATACTAGCATTGTGAAATGCAAGGAATGGGGGAAATAGCCGTCAGGCCGTCAGTTTTTATGATAGGGTCGATCTGAAAACGGGTATAGGCACAGAATGAAGGGGGCTCAAAAACTGCTATCTCGGTTTTTTTTTTAATGAAAAATTTAAAATTCTGGTGAAATTATCTATTCGAAAGGTGAAATTTCCCTAAATTTTCCCGTTTTTCGAGTTTAGCCGTCCACTGTTCAGAGACGGTGACACCGGCCGGGGTCATCTTTTACATGCTGATGGCCACGTCGATGGGTCATCACGTGGCGTGAGCGGTGAAGCTATCAGAGGTCCGGCACGTGCCACGTGGCCACGTGTTTGAGTCGAGTACCTCCCAGATTATCGTGTGTTTGCCGATTTGTGGCGTTATAGCACAAAAACAGCACCAATCAGGAAGCCTGAAATGGTGCAACCGGCGAGGGGACAAGTCCTGCTTACACCACCAGTGGTTACGTGGCACACGTGCGAAGATGGGCACCTCCGTTGCGGAGATATTTTATAGTGAAATATTCAAATGTGCATAACTTTGTAAGTTTAAGTCCGATTGGGCTAGAATTTCGTGGGTGGATGAATTGTTAAGCGACATAAACGAATGCGCCATGTTTGTTGCAGTGCGCCACGTTTGTCTCAAAGCGCCATTTTTGCCGCAAAGCGCAGAATGTGCGTAACTTTGTCGAACATTGGACGATTAGGATTCGCTGTAATTAAGGGATGGCTGCTTAAACGGCAGATATGAATGCACCACATTTGCCGCAGGGCGCCATATTTGTCTTAATGCTTCAGTGTTTGCGTTTTGCCTACGGCGGGCGTTTTTTGCGGCGGCGTTTGCGTTTTTTCGGGGTTTGCGTTTGACGGCGGGCGGCCGTTTTTGCGTTTTTGGCGGTGTTTGCGTTTGGCGGCGGGCGGCCGTTTTTTGCGGCGTTTTGCGGTTGGCGGCGGGCGTGCGTGCGTTGCGGGCGTTTTTTTGCGGTGGTGTTTGCGTTTTTTGCGGTTTTTGTGTTTGGCGGCGGGCGGGCGGGCGATGCGGGTGTTTTTGCGGTGTTTGCGTTTGGCGGCGGGCGGCCGTTTTAGCGGCGGTTTGCGGTGGGCGGCCGTTTTTTTTTGCGGCGTTTTGCGGTTTGCGGCGGGCGGCCGTTTTTTGCGGCGGTTTGCGGCGGGCGGCCGTTTTTTGCGGCGTTTTGCGGTTTGCGGTGGGCGGCCGTTTTTTACGGCGTTTTGCGGTTGCCGGCGGCCGGCCGTTATTTGCGGTTAGCGGCGGGCGGCGGGCGGTCGTTTTTTGCGGCGTTTAGCGGTTTGCAGCGGGCGGCCGTTTTTGCGGCGTTTTGCGGTTCGCGGCGTGCGGCCGTTTTTTGCGGCGTTTCGCGGTTGGCGGCGGGCGATGCGGGCGTTTTTTTTGCGGCGGCGCGGTTTGCGTTTTTTGCGGTGTTTGCGTTTTGCGGCGGACGGGCGGTGTTTGGCGGCGTTTTTTGCGTTTTTTTCTGCGGTTTTCGGCGCGCGGGCGATTGTTTTTTTTTGCGAAGTTTGCGTTGGCGTTTTGGGCGTGCGTTTTGCGCGTTTTGCGGTTTTGCGTTTTGCGGCGGGCGGGCGGTTTTTCACAATTAAAGTCCCAACCTTCGGATCCGCAGTGCTGTTCGACAAGCGCTACCCGGGCCTATCCGAAGGTTGGGACTTTTCAATTAAGACAAATCACTATTCTTTAGAATTGTGATTTTCTATTGAAAATCCCAACCTGAGCTACCTCTCTAGGGGGACATTTGCGTTTCTGCCGGAAATTGGGACATTTTGAATCCCTCGAAAACGGCTCGTTAGATTTTCTTGCCATTTTCAGCGTTTGGTCCCGTATGGGGGAGCTACCGGCTGGTACCGGTCGCTTGAAATATAATTAACCCGTTTTGGGGTAATCGGCACGTGCATTTTCCCATAGGGTTAACATGGGGAAAAATTGAAAATGCGATTTGCGCAAAATCTGTTCAGTAATATTTGTCCACATTTTTAGGGTCAGTTCTTGAGCTGGCACCTCACCTTCTGGGGGTAATTATTTAAAATATAATTGACAAAATTTCGGGTAATCGTCACAAACAGTTACGCCATGTTGAGCCTATGGCGATTTCGAAAAATTATTTTCAAATCGATTTTGTCAAAAATTTCCACGTTAGATTTTGAAAATGTTCCAATATGTTGTGCCACGGGGTGTCGGCTACCACATGGTATGGGTCAGATATGGGGCGATTGAAAAGCACGTGCCACGTGCAAACGTGTTTGATGGGGTAACCTCCGGGAAAATCCGACATTGGCCAACTGGGGGTCCTATGGCGTGGAAACCACTCAACCTAGCGACACCAAATCAACGCAGCCGGTGAGCAGATGAGTCCAGCTTGTCGCACTAGTGGTCACGTGGCGCACGTGCTATTGCACGTGCCGTGGCACGGGGTCACTTTTGGTGCTCAAATATACTAGCATTGTGAAATGCAAGGAATGGGGGAAATAGCCGTCAGGCCGTCAGGTTTTATGATAGAGTCGATCTGAAAACGGGTATAGACACAGAATGAACGGTGCTAGAAAACTGCTATCTCGGATTTTTTGTAAAATGAAAAATTCAAAATTCTGGGGAAATTATATATTCGAAAGGTAAAATTTCCCTCAATTTTCCCGTTTTTCAAGTTTAGCCGTCCACTGTTCAGAGACGGTGACACCGGCCGGGGTCATCTTTTACATGCCGATGGCCACTTATATTGGTCATGACGTGGCGTGAACCGTTAAGCTGTCAGAGGTCCGGCACGTGCCACGTGGCCACGTGTTTGAGCCGAGTACCTCCCACATAATGGTGTTTTGGCCAACTGGTGGCCGTATAGCGTGGAAACAGAACCAGCCAAGAACACTAAATTGGGTCAGTCGGTGAGGGGACAGGTCCTGCTTTCATCACCAGTGGTCACGTGGCACACGTGTTCAGCTGGGCACCTCCGTTGCGGAGATATTATAAAGTGAAATATTCAAATGTACATAACTTTGTAAGTTTAAGTCCGATTGAGCTAGAATTTGGTGGGTGGATGAATTGTTAAGCGACATGAACGAATGCGCCACGTTTGTTGCAGTGCGCCACGTTTGTCTCAAAGCGCCATTTTTTGCCGGAAAGCGCAGAATGTGCGTAACTTTGTCGAACATTGGACAATTAGGATGCGCTGTAATTAAGGGATGGCTGCTTAAACGGCAGATATGAATGCACCACATTTGCCGCAGGGCGCCATATTTGTCTTAATGCGTCAGTGTTTGCGTTTTGCCTACGGCGGGCGCTTTTTGCGGCGGTGTTTGCGTTTTTTCGGTGTTTGCGTTTGACGGCGGACGGCCGTTTTTGCGTTTTTGGCGGTATTTGCGTTTGGCGGCGGGCGGCCGTTTTTTTGCGGCGTTTGGCGGTTGGCGGCGGGCGGGCGTGCGTTGCAGGCGTTTTTTTGCGGCGGTGTTTGCGTTTTTTGCGGTTTGTATTTGGCGGCGGGCGGGCGGGCGATGCGGGTGTTTTTGATGTTTGCGTTTGGCGGCGGACGGTCGTTTTAGCGGCGGTTTGCGGCGGGCGGCCGTTTCTTGCGGCGTTTTGCGGTTTGCGGCGGGCAACCGTTTTTTGCGGCGTTTTGCGGTTTGCGGCGGGCAACCGTTTTTTGCGGCGTTTTGTGGTTTGCGGCGGGCGGCCGTTTTTACGGCGTTTTGCGGTTGCCGGCGGCCGGCCGTTATGTGCGGTTAGCGGCGGGCGGCGGGCGGTCGTTTTTTGCGGCGTGTAGCGGTTTGCGGCGTGCGGCCGTTTTTGCGGCGTTTTGCGGTTCGCGGCGTGCGGCCGTTTTTTTGCGGCGTTTCGCGGTTGGCGGCGGGTGATGCGGGCGTTTTTTTGCGGCGGCGGTGTTTGCGTTTTTGCGGTGTTTGCGTTTTGCGGCGGACGCGCGTTTTCTTTTTTGCGGCATTTTGTGCGTTTTTTCTGCGGTTTTCGGCGGGCGGGCGATTGTTTTTTTGCGAAGTTTGCGTTGGCGTTTTAGGCGTGCGTTTTGCGCGTTTTGCGGTGTTTGCGTTTGGCGGCGGGCGGGCGGTTTTTCACAATTAAAGTCCCAACCTTCGGATCCGCAGTGCTGTTCGACAAGCGCTGCCCGGGCCTATCCGAAGGTTGGGACTTTTCAATTAAGACAAATCACTATTCTTTAGAATTGTGATTTTCTATTGAAAATCCCAACCTGAGCTACCTCTCTAGGGGGGTGTTTAGCGTTTCTGCCGCGATTTTGGACATCTTGATACCCTCGAAAACGGCTCGTTAGATTTTCTTGCCATTTTCAGCGTTTCGTCCTGTGTGGGGGAGCTACCGGCTGGTACCGGTCGCTTGAAATATAATTAACCCGTTTTGGGGTAATCGGCACGTGCATTTTCCCATAAGGTTAACATGGGGAAAAATTGAAAATGCGATTTGCGCAAAATCTGTTCAGTAATATTTGTCCACATTTTTAGGGTCAGTTCTTGGGCTGGCACCTCACCTTCTGGGGGTAATTATTTAAAATATAAATGACAAAATTTCGGGTAATTGTCACAAACAGTTACCCCATGTTGAGCATATGGCAATTTCGAAAAATTATTTTCAAATCGATTTTGCCAAAAATTTCCAAGTTAGATTTTGAAAAAGTTCCAATATGTTGTGCCCCGGGGTGTCGGCTACCACGTGGTATGGGTCAGATATGGGGCGATTGAAAAGCACGTGCCACGTGCAAACGTGTTTGATGGGGTAACCTCCGGGACAATCCGACATTGGCCAGCTTGGGGCCCTATGGCTCCGAAACCACTCCACCTAATGACACCAAATCAACGCAGCCGGTGAGCAGATGAGTTCAGCTTGTCGCACTAGTGGTCACGTGGCGCACGTGCTATTGCACGTGCCGTGGCACGGGGTCAATTTTTGTTCTTAAATACACCAACATTGTTAAATGCAAGGAATGGGGAAAATAGCCATCAGGCCGTCAGTTTTTATGATAGGGTCGATCTGAAAACGGGTATAGGCACAGAATGAAGGGGACTAAAAAACTGCTATCTCGGATTTTTTTGTAAAATGAAAAGTTCAAAATTCTGGGGAAGTTATATATTCGAAAGGTGAAATTTCCCTCAATTTTCCCGTTTTTCGAGTTTAGCCGTCCACTGTTCAGGGACGGTGAAACCGGCCGGGGTCATGTTTTACATGCTGATGGCCACGTCGATGGGTCATTACGTGGCGTGAACGGTGAAGCTGTCACAGGTCCGGAACGTGCCACGTGGCCACGTGTTTGAGTCGAGTACCTCCCGGATTATCGTGTGTTTGCCGATTTGTGGCCTTATAGCACGAAAACAGCACCAGTCAGTAAGCCTGAAATGGCACAATCGGTGAGGGGACAAGTCCTGCTTGCACCTTCGGCGGTCACGTGGCACACGTGCAAATTTGGGCACCTCCGTTGCGGAGATATTTTATAGTGAAATATTCAAATGTACATAACTTTGTAAGTTTAAGTCCGATCGGGCTAGAATTTGGTGGGTGGATGAATTGTTAAGCGACATGAACGAATGCGCCATGTTTGTTGCAGTGCACCACGTTTGTCTCAAAGCGCCATTTTTGCCGCAAAGCGCAGAATGAGCGTAACTTTGTCGAACATTGGACGATTAGGATGCGCTGTAATTAAGGGATGGCTGCTTAAACGGCAGATATGAATGCACCACATTTGCTGCAGGGCGCCATATTTGTCTTAATGCGTCAGTGTTTCCGTTTTGCCTACGGCTGGCGTTTTTTTTGCGGCGGTGTTTGCGTTTTTTTCGGGGTTTGCGTTTGACGGCGGGCGGCCGTTTTTGCGTCTTTGGCGGTGTTTGCTTTTGGCGGCGGGCGGCCGTTTTTTGCGGCGTTTTGCGGTTGGCGGCGGGCGTGCGTGCGTTGCGGGCGTTTTTTGCGGCGGTGTTTGCGTTTTTTGCGGTTTTTGTGTTTGGCGGCGGGCGGGCGGGCGATGCGGGTGTTTTTGCTGTTTGTGTTTGGCGGCGGGCGGCCGTTTTAGCGGCGGTTTGCGGCGGGCGGCCGTTTTTTGCGGTTTGCGGTGAGCGGCCGTTTTTTGCGGCGTTTTGTGGTTTGCGGCGGGCGGCCGTTTTTTACGGCGTTTTGCGGTTGCCGGCGGCCGGCCGTTATTTGCAGTTAGCGGCGGGCGGCGGGCGGTCGTTTTTTACGGCGTTTAGCGGTTTGCGGCGGGCGTCCGTTTTTGCGGCGTTTTGCGGTTCGCGGCGTGCGGCCGTTTTTTGCGGCGTTTCGCGGTTGGCGGCTGGCGATGCGGGCATTTTTTGCGGCGGCGGTGTTTGCGTTTTATGCGGTGTTTGTGTTTTGCGGCGGACGCGCGTTTTTTTTGCGGCATTTTGTGCGTTTTTCTGCGGTTTTCGGCGGGCGGGCGATTGTTTTTTGCGAAGTTTGCGTTGGCGTTTTTGGCGTGCGTTTTGCGCGTTTTGCGGTGTTTGCGTTTGGCGGCGGGCGGGCGGTTTTTCACAATTAAAGTCCCAACCTTCGGATCCGCAGAGCTGTTCGACAAGCGCTGCCCGGGCCTATTTGGAATCCTTCAATTCAAATATTGGTTTTAGGGGGTGAGGTTAATGCTCTGGGAACGTTGAGTTTGAAAGAGCATCATCGTTGTTTATGACCAACTTTGCCACACAGGACAGGGGTGGGATATGCGATAAAAGGCATAAGAGAAGAAGGCTACATATATCATACATACGAAAGCGCCATGCACCGTCTGCCATATCCGTTTTTTTTTTACTATATCTGACCGGCGTTTCCCGTGTATTCCGCCAGGTGGCGATGGTGACCTCCTACGAGGGCCCGCCGGAGCAGCTGGGCGAGGCCGAACAGTACTACCTGGCCCTCTCCAAGGTGCCCTCCTTCCAGCTCAGGGTCGAACTCATGCTGCTGGTGAGCGACCCCGACCTAGTCACTTCTCGAGCTCTTAACGCTCTCATCGTGGGATATGGGATATTTCTATGTATATTTCTTGAGCTGTTTTGTCGTAGATATGTTCTCCTTATCGATGATGGTTACCAATGCAACAGCATTTCATGCAGATAAATGTGCTATAGTAGTGAGGCATCGTTTTTGGCGTGTTTTTTTTTTTTCTCCTTTTTGTGCGCTGCCGATTTCGAGTGCTTCCCTCTGAAGCGCCCTTTGAGTATGCGAGATGATCCTTTTTCAAACCGTACGTGTTCGAGACGCGTGAATATGCGTTCTCGACTTGGGCTGGATAAAAGGCGAAAGAAGCCGGCCGCTACGCTAATGAGTAAGCCAGTGGTTCAGACGTGTTTGGAGCCGATATAAGACGTTCAGTTCCCGTACGGCAAATCGCAAATGCAACTAAAACGTCTCGAATTCAATAGCATCTCAGCTGGCTTTCGCAGAGTAGGTCTAGGCGCCTACTGCCAAAATTGAGTGCTGAAGAAGATAATGATGTAAATGCAAAGATCATGTGAAGTCCCATGTTGGGATGTGTGTATGCTGGAAAAAAAATTAAATCCCATCTTCCTGGACAAGTCAATCATAAACTCAATTGTGGAGCTTTTAGTGATAAAACGAGAAAAAGCTGTGAATGCTCTGCATGAAAGGAGGTACAAATTACTAGTACATTTCAGCAGAGTTACAGCCATTTGGCTGAGTGTTCCTGCCTGGAACAGTACATTCGAGTCAATGAACCGAGAGGCGGCATTGCCCCGAGAGCCTCAACATCCGGCACCTTGGAACAGCTGAGTTGACTGACCACCGTGCTACGGGCTCGCTCAGCCACCGCTCCCTGCATACTATACTGTCTGTCACGCGCCATTGCTGCGATTCAGATGGTTAATTATGCTAAATGTTGAACAGAGCGATTCTAATGCGAGTCGGACGGCTCGTTACGGCCTATTATGAGGATTTCCGAGCGCGGTCCCGGCATTGTGAGGATATTTACCTTCAGCGATGTGTTTAATGTTGGTTGTGCGTTAATTACTGGGCCGCTTGTTTGAGCATTAACGTGTGACGCATAGAACTGCCTACACCCAACGTCTCCCAGCATGCTGATAATGCTCATTAAATGTTGATTTTTTACAGGAAGCTGATTTCAAGCCGTCGATGGATAGTTTGCGTCCGCAAATTAAGGCCCTCGTAACGTCCTGCGAGCAAATTTTAACATCTGAGAGCCTGAAGCAGTTCCTGATCCTGGTTCTTCAGGTCGGAAACTTCCTGAACTCGGTGAGATATATCGTTTGGACTTTGGTGCCTCAGAAGTTGGAGGATATTTGCGTTGTACTCAAGTGGAAACTTGGTTTATAGTGGACTGCTAGGAAGACTTCGTGATATTCTGCGGCCATATTCTGGAAATTAGATTAAAAAAGTTCCAAAGAAGCAGCGTGGTTTGAGTTTCCCTGCTTTTGGAGTAAGATTGAGCTTTGGATGATATGATATGCGGATATCGGTTTGACTTTCTTCTTTTGATCTTCAAAGCGTCTCGTCATCTCGTGTTTTCAATCGTATCTGAGACTCGTTTCTTGTTGTGTATGAACCTCCACATCACTTTATTGCTTTATTTGCGTTAGAAATGTTCTGTGTGATCACATTTGAAGTTACTTTGAAAGCTGCATAAGCTGCAATTCACAGTGCGTTTAATTACCAGGCGCGCATACGTCGTGTGCGGGGTATTCTACTGATAGCACTGACCCACTGCTGATAACCTGTATAGGTAATGTGCCTTCTTCACTGTGCCATTGACGTAGCTCACGGGTTATTGACGTATACTGCATCGCTGATTTATCACGTGTTACTGACTGGTACTGAATCGCTGATTTATCCTGCGTCGCTGATTTGTTCTGCGTCGCTGACTTTAACAGCGTTGCTGACTTATCCTGTGTTACTGACATACTCGTATACTGCGTCGCTGACTTACACTTCGTCTCTGACTTATCCTACCGGTTTCGTTCAGGGAAGCTACGCTGGAAACGCTATGGGCTTCCGTCTGAGCACACTTCCAAAACTAATCGAGACCCGAGCAAATAAGCCTCGCATGACACTTCTCCATTACATCGTCGAAGTAGCCGAGACTCAAAACAAGGTGGCTCTGGAGTTCGCAGAAGACTTCAAACACATCCACGACGCTGCCAAGTAAGTGCACCGTGTGTTCATGACGCCAGTGTTTCAGAATCTGGAATAAAGCAGGCTCCATTTTGTCTCGTATGTGGTGTCCTTGCATATATTCCACCGATTATTGAGTGGGAAGGCCGTGTAACCCCTCGCATAAATGTTTAGCCAGGATGTATTATTCCTGTTATATGACATGCTAGCCTACTTTCTGGCTTAAACATTGCACTACCAAAATGTTTTATGGCAATGTGTTACGCAATAATTTATGCGATGAGATATGTCTGTGTATGACCGGTCATAGACCCCTGTATACCAGTATACATACAGAGGTTTATGGATGCATATTTACGTATGATGCTGGAATTTGATGTGCACTGAGGGCTACAAAATGAAGAGAAACTGACAGTACATGGCGAACGTGGCGTGTCATCCACAGAATCTCCCTGGATGTGCTGATGGCTGACATCAACAACCAGTCACAGACGGTGACACGACTGAAAACCCAGTCAGAGAGCGCGCCAGCGGAGGTGAAGAAACAGTTCAAAGGTGAGGTGACCGTGCGAATCTGTTCAGCGAGGGAGCGGGAGAAGCAGCTGGGGCTTGTATGACTCATGGCAGAAATGAATTTCGACTGCATAGTAGCTTGAAATAAGCCATAAACACTCATTATTAACGTTTTGTTTTCATCAGTATCAGAATGTTGCAAATCATTATTAACTTCGATTGTACAAGGTAAAATATGGTAACTGTTACACGGAACACTCGACTCAATACCAGATAGCTATTTCAATATCCGCTGGGACACTGTAAAACTTCCTCCACTGAGTCGGGTGCTCCGTGTCCCCTGCAGATTTTCTCAGCTCAGCAGAGCGCCAGGTGGCTGACCTGGCCATCCAAATGGCCGAGCTCGGCCGGTGCCAGACGCGACTGGCGCAGCACTTTTGCGAGGAGGAGGATTCGTTCACGGTGGAGAGCTGCCTGAGACTGTTCGACGGGCTCATACGGAAAATCGAGGTCGTCCGGCAGGTGAGAGCGATTTTGATATGAGCTATATAGGAATGAAGGGAAATGTTCTTAATGCTCAAGTCATATCAATTATAGTAGTTACTAGTTTATGTAGATGCTCGACATTAGTACATGTTTTATACGGTATGATTAAAATATTGGCTAAGTATACCGGTATTCCGGTAATAGCTATATTTTCTTAATTGTTAATCGTACTAGAAATACCCGTCACTCTTGATGGGCCTTCTCTAAACTATCTTCCGTTTTCAGGATAACGAGAAGCGACACCAGGACGAGGAGCGTCAGAAGCGCCGGGAGGAGGAAAAAAAGCGCGCCGCCGCCGCCGCCGCCGCAGCCGCCACCCAGGAGAAGGCGCCCTCCTCCTCCAGAGGCAGCAAGGCGCCGTGGCGGGATGAGGCGGACGGCCGCACCAGTCCCAACTCGTCCTCTTCCGAGCTGGAAGACGGTCTGGTCGACACCCTCCTCGCCGGGATCAGACGGGGAGAGTTCCGTTCGGTCCGACGTCGCAAGGAGAAGACCGACGAGCCCGCTTCGCCGACCGACCCGGTGGTTAAAGAGAAACGGCGTCGCCATCGACGTAGAGAGCCCATGTTTCTGCTGGGTAGAGAGAGGGAGAGACCCAACGGTAACGAGCTGCGGTGAGTGCGGTGGACGCCGTGAGACCCAGACAGGGATGCTACGGTGCTAGGCAGGGGATGTACGGGTGTCGTGTGCAGGATAGCCCGGCGTTGGGTAACGACTATAACGTGGTTGAAAACTGTGCCTTGAGCTTGTGTTCTTTGTTAGATAGGTGCCGTCCAAGCGCGTTACGGTGCTTCCTGAGCAGTGATCATGGCATTAGTACTATTGCTGATGTAAACGTTGAATCTGAAGCGTGAAACTCAGTGTTTTGAAGAAGCTCGGGGATGGCTGTGTTTTAGCTAAGCGCGACCGTGCATATAAGCATCTTTTCATGAACAGTACCCTGGCCAACAGTGTGACTGCGTACATAGCATGTTTGAGACAATCGTCCTCCCTTTCTGCCGATCCTGCGGAATGCACAGGTCGCTGCGGGAGACGTACTGTATTGTTTGTAGCTATAACTATTTTCTTACATGTTTACCGTAGAGAATCGTTTTACTCAGCAATATGAAGGCGGTAAGCTGGACAGGACTGCTGAGACGTTGCACATTTCAGTGTCAATCAAGGCTTCATATAGCGTCATAATATTGCATGCAGAACTATGTATGTGTACCATCGACCACATTACCGTGCCTGTGTTCTGAATTGTGATGACTGAAAGACAATAAAGATGACGCTACAATATTCAGACGCATTCTATGTAGAGCATGTTTGGGTCAGCGAGTCGCTCTCAACCGTTTTCAAACGTCAACAATTTTCACTCGTAACTACAATTATTTATTCTTTTTTACGGTGAAGTCACCCAAGAACAGCTTCAGTCCACGAATAAGGGACAACAGATGCACATTATGCGCTTACATTTGCGCGACAGACACACAGAGGGCTTAAACATTCCAGATTTGATACAAACTCACGTTGCACAAACGGCAATATAGCATCCATTAAATGCGAGCACACCCGTTTTCGCGCACGTATTCGAGTCGGCAACATTGCCGACGACGTCTATGTACAAATCCCGTAGGAAACACGTACCGCACTACATTTGAAACACACCGGAGTTCCTGTCGGAACTGCCACCGGCACGGATTCCGTGCAGGTACGACAACTGCCGGGTTTTCTGAACGATACCCAGTCCCCTGGTGTCGGCACTCTCCCCATTGCCGGCGCTAGAGGACGGAGATCGAACCAGCGAACCCAGCGAGCCACTGAACACAGCGAGCCAGTGAACCCAGCGAGCCACTCCCGGCGAACCAGTTAACCCAGCGAGCCAGTGAACCCGGCGAATTAGTGAACCCAGCGAGCCACTCCCGGCGAGCCAGTGAACCCAGCGAGCTACTGAACCCCGGCTATAGTTGACAACAAACATACATCGCGCCCACTCATGCACGATGAGTCCTTATATAGGAGCAATGCGTTACTGATCCAGCCTTCGACACGTTGAGGTACGACGTAAACAACAGGCTGACGTGATAGCCATGTCCACCAGAAGCCTGGTGACATTCGACAGTTAACGGGGAGCTCCAGTCATTATGAGGTACGACTACGATCCACATCGATCCACATTGTACGATCCACAAACGATTACACGTTCCTTGCATGTCGCTTCATACATACAGTGAGCCGCGTCTCTGAACATACCGAGATTGCTTGTGTATGCTTTTCGGAGACTTCCATGGTATGACCTCTGTGGGCTTGAGCTGTCAGGATAAACTTTCCGACTAGTGTTACATGCAGTGATCAAAGTTATCTGGAGCCGAAAGTTTTGTGATTTGAGCTGACAAAACATGTTAATTATGTCCATTTTGAGTAGTCTGCTACGCATCATATACATGATCTGCAATGAGCTTCATTAGCTATCAAATTTAGTTAGTTTGTTTTGTTTCCCCCATGAACGTGTGCGTTAAAATACGATGTTTTGGCTCGACAGTGTCCCATTCACCATACTTCTTTTCTATTAGCTCAAAGCAGGCAAAAACCGAGCGTTTTTTTCAGTGGAAAAGAACGGTGCGAAGCTGCCAAAGAGGCTGAGGAGCCACAGCACACGACCGCGCCTTAATGGGATGTCTCCGTCCCGACTCGGCTGTGAACGGCCACTCTGGACGAGGCTCATGAATATCAAAAGTCGCACAACAATGAGACCCCTCCAAAGTGCCCACTAAAGTAACTCCCACCAGAAAGCTCGAGTGACTCCTATATGCGGCGAAAATAAGCTGAAGTGCCGCCAGCTTTGAGAAAAAGGCAGCATGACATTCTTTGCAGCGTTTACTGCATAACTAGCACATACTACTTCACCAACATGCTGTCCATATGTGACTAGCCTCAATATGCAACATTATGTAACAATGTGTGACTAGCCTACTCCCTAATAATGGGGTTTTAGAGCGACATGTTATGTCAGATATGCCATTAATATTTCTGTCACCATATTTGAAAACTGGAGCCAGGACGGTGTAACGCTGTCGTTAACGGCACTTATTGAAACGCTTTTGCTCGGGTCTAACTAGGAGATCCATCAGTCAATGTTGTATGACATTGCGTGCCAGCGTGGGTATTAAGGTTAAACAAACGAAGAGTGCCGCCAAAACTAAAGCATTGCACTCGAACTCTACCGGTTTTGAATCTAATGAATCCTCACTGTATGTACGATTTGAAATGTGACAATAGAAAACTGGTCCCGGGGAACATTTTGACGCAAATTTCTATGAAATTTATACTGCTAGTTTACTGTCCAGCCATTTCCACTTTACAAAGTTTACGTGTCAATTTGCTGTTGTCATTGAAGAGCCAATTTTTCAACAAATTATTGCCCCTTAAACTCAGTCGCACGCACTAATGAATTGTTGTCCATTGAGCAGACCATAAATGAGCGCTTACGGTCACCAATGGTTACGGTTGTCTAGATATTGACGCTTTGTCTGACAACTTGAAGCCATTTGTGATCATATGGTATAATCCTTCTACTTGTCCTCCTGGGCACGTGTCGTAACAATATGTCTGAGCATAAATGCGCAAACTAAAAGATGCATATTACAACTTCCAAGTATTAGTCATGCTACAGTATAACTGTGAGTTCATAAATATTGACGAACATTTGCATATGCATATGAAGTTCGAAACAATTCAATATGCATTCATATTTAGACGGATGTAATATGTTGCTAAATACATCACCTTTGACTGTGAATCCTCACAATATGGCTGTTTCGCTTCCACTATACTTTTCAGGTCACATGCAATCCCATTTACCAACTGTTTGTGTATCCTAGACCCGAGATATCAGGTTGTTAGACCGTTCACAGTAATTTGCTCGTTTGTCACAGGCAGAGAGCTTTGCACCCGGATCTTCGTAAGTTTTCTTTTAAATATAAACTCCAAACGACGCATCCCACAATCGATCAACAGCTACATCACACGCACTTCTCGCACTCATTCCCCGACTTCATCTCAGCACTCTATCCCCACCGCCAACGCTCACACTCTGGTCTCGGAGGTGTAACCGTTCACAGTGAGCGCCGTTCTCTCGGCTGTCGCTGCCGGCGGCTGCAGCAGGGCACGTCCATTAGCGGCCTGGGCCGGCGCTGGTGAAGGGACCGAGTCCTTCACCAGTAGCGGGCTGCGGCTGGCGGCGCGGCGCGCAGAGCCCAGCGAGCCTGCCGTGCGGCCGGCCACCAGCGTCTCCTTGGTCGAGTTGGTGTTGATGAGCTGGTGGGACGCCGGCGGCAGCGAGTGGTTGGTGCTGTAGTGGAAACTCTGGCGGCGTCTCCCGCACAGTGTGTCCTGATGGACAAGAACGGAGCCGGTGAGACGGTAATAAGGCGGCGGGTTCCTCAGGTTTGTAAGGTTTGATTACGTCATCGATGATAGGAAACGAAATATACCTGCATAGACCGATATTTTCTTTTTATTTTAGTATCATTCTTTTTCACTTTTCTTCCCCTTTTTCTCTCTTTCTCTTTCTCTTTCTCTTGCTTACTCACTCTCTCTCTCTTTCCCTCCCTCTATCCCTCTCTCCCTCCCTTCCTCTCTCTTTCTCTTTCTCTCTCTTTCTCTTTACTCTCTCTCTCTCTCCACCACCCTCTCCCTTTTTCTCTCTTTCTCTCCCTCTCCTTTTCCATAGCCCTCCTCCTCCCTCTCCCTCCCCACCGTCCGTTGACGTTCTGTCTGCGGCTGATAAGACCGTTTCTCAGTGTCCGTTGGACGTGCTGTTGTTTTTTTCCGCAGCCGCCGGCTGGTCGGCTGGTGTCTGGCGGCCCCTCTCTCTGCTTGGTAGATGCCGTCCCACGGTCATCAGCACCAGAAGCTGTGCCCTGAGGCGCTCTATTCTGGACACGAGCGCGTCCGCCGCCGCAGACGACCAATAGGTCGGCGCTGGACAAACGAGCTACGTCGGTAAACAGCTCCGTAAACGTGCCCGCCTGAGGCTGTCGTCTCCCCTGACGAGGAGACTCTCTAAGCCTCAGACCCCACAGCTCGAGCTAGCTGACTGGGAGACGCTCTTCTGTTCTGGTCTGTCGACTCTCGATTTTGATATGAAGTGGCATGGGCTGACACCGACGAGGTGTGAAAGATGAGCAGCCGAGTAAAAATCCTCTGACGGTTTGACGGTGACAAAGAGTCTTCGCGCTTAGATGACTTGGTCGCAAAAAAATTTCGTCTGTCGAAGCCTTACTCTTTCGAGGAAACTGGGCTTAACGCCACCGATTGTCTCTTGAAATCTCTCCGAAACTTTGTGGAAATATACTGAGAAAAAGACCGTTAACTGCCTGTTAAGCTGCGAAGCATGCATCCTGTTTTCCTTTCAATGCATGTTATGTGACCCTTATTGAATATTGTTTGAACATTGTATGCATTATACTGGTCCAGGCCCGAGCCAAGATACTCTGCCGCTCTACGCCGTAGTTCCCAATCCACCCAACAGATGTCTCACTACTCAACGCCTGCCGGATGCTGTGCCGCATAGCACAATGGTTACCATACTCGCCGGTAGATGTCACTACTCTCAGACGCCTGGCTGCTGCCGGGCGGTGCAGGCCGTGAGCGTAAAACTCACCGCACACTATTTATTTGGCCGCTTCATTCCGGCGTTACAGAAGCAAATTTCTCGCCCAAGTTATGATTCTTCGAGCATGTCACTGAAAATATCGCTGACGCGGGCAACTTTCTGAGATGCGGATTGCGGGCGACTTCTTGAGGTGATATCCACACATTGCGTACAGAGAAGTGTCACCTAACCTTTACAGCCAGCGGCAGCAATCAATTGAAACTGCTTTGCAACTTCGAGACAAAGTTATTTATATAATGTCTGACAACTCACATATAGGTATTTACTTGATCGGAACATATGTGTAATGCTTAGTGCTTACTTATTTTTATAGGCAGTCACTCATTCTTATTATTGATGACGGATTCTCTCCACGACCATTAAGTTCATCAACGGGTCGTTTAGCATTTTGAGCCTGCAAGTGCTAACTTACCAACAAAAAGGCTGTTGACTGACCTTGAACGCCTGCCGATATTTGGCCGACATGACGTTGTACAGGATGGGGTTGATGGTGGCCGAGAAGTAGTAGAAGCAGCCGGTGATGTAGTACATGTACTCGTTGATCTCCCGATAGTTGGGCAGCTGCTTCCCGTAAATGTACAGCAGCCGCTGGGCGTGGTGGGGCGCGAAACAGACGAAAAAACCGATCACAACCGCCACTGAAAACAAAACGATACCGAACGTCAGTGGCGATGAAAATTATAATACAACAATGGCCAGTTTTTATACAGCAGGCATTGTAATAATATTTATTTCTCAAAGAAAATATTTTCTTTTTGGAAAATGTATTTACGCGTATTGTGTACTAGTAAAGTGGATATGATGTCATAACCAGCAGCCCCAGAATACCGAACTGCACGGTAGTGCGGCGCCGTGCAATTAAGAGGCAAAACCGGCTGCGCCACACCGTCACCAGAAATGGAACTAATGGTCAAATCTTCCGGACACTGAATGGCACTGCTGCCAGCTCTCTCACTCGCTCATCCCGACTGGCGGCAAAAACCAGACGCCAGAGCTCCGAGATCCCTGGTGGCCCGGTGGCCTGTCACCGCGCCCTTCCAGCAGACACGTCATAGAGAAACCACGACCGGAAATCACTACCAGAGGTCTTCAGCTTTATCCATTGCTGAGACAGTGCGGCGTGCAAATTGCACACTTTTGTTAGAGCGAAGCAATATGGTCGACTTTTGCACTCTGTAGTTCCCTGACCTCAATGACTTCAAATAAAATCTGCTTTAGAATGTAAAAGAGCCGCTACATGAATATAATTATGTGCTAATCTTAGATATTTAGCAGGGATGAAATCAATTCGAACTACCTCTGTAATGCTTACGCGTCTGTAATTTGGTAAGGTAATAATCAGTGAACCATGCACGTAATTAGAATTTAAGCGGCTTTCATAGAGAGCAGTTGTCATTATTAGATTTGACTTTGATATTGAGTTTATACGTGTGTGGCTGATGCATAGGCTGATCCAATACATGCCCAGTTCAGCTATGTTCTCCAAAAAGAAATACAAGATCATAAATGATGCAGCAGCTGATCTTTCATCTACGATGTAAATCGCAAATCACACCCTACCGTACAGTGTGATCACAATTCTGTTTTGTATCTCTGCGCCGAGGCACCGCCCGATACCGCCTGCCCAAATCTCCTGCTGTCTGCACCAGAACGAATCCGGAGATTTATCCAGCGATAAATTGCCAAATTCGCCGTTGTCGTGGCGGCAATACGTGGCGCTCAAATGTAGGTCGGTCCCGCAGGCCCACGCAAGGCGGCACGCACGCACCAGGCGTGGGCTGGTCGTGGTGGTCCCTCCCTCTGTATATCTCCACAGAGCCAGCTCGGAGTGCCCAGTCACTCTGCCGTGGGTCACGTCCAGCACCTCCACTGGTGGCGCCTGCTGCCGTGCTGATAAATGTCGCAGCTCAGCCGCTGAGTGGCCAGCCCACATTGGCCTCGGCGCCGCTGGGATGTGGCTGTCGCCAGATGCGCTCCCCTCCCCCCGACCGGGACCCCACTCACAGCAGGAGCCCCCCTCCCTCCCTCCACCACCCCGCCCACAACAGCCGGTGCGGACCGGACCGCCATTGAGGCCATGCGGGATCGCTCATGTCTCCTTCAGGGCCCGCCACCGCCAGCTGCGACCACAATGGCGGGGCACGCACGCTCTCCTAAAGGGCGGCCGCTGAGGAACAGGGGCCTCTCAGCCGAGAAAGCCATTCCGGTGCTCTAAGCAGATGAAGAATTCGGGTATTAGTCTGTTGAATGGCCGTGGTCGAGATGAGATGCCGCATCCGATGCTGACATAAAAGAAACAGAAAATAAAACAGCACTTCATATAATGAATGCAGAATAACATTTCTAGAGATAGCTTCCCTTTAAAGGTAGTGTGCCACCTTTGAAAGATTTCCCATTTTATTTTTCCTAGGATAAGAAGCTTCTGTTTTTACCTAATATCGCAAAAAAAATCAAAAATGGGCCTGGAATAGTGCCTTTTTCGCCTAAAAGTTTTTCGGTTTTTAGATATGTATAACAACTGTAGTGGGCTCACCTGCAAACAGGCGTCGGGCAACAATCGCGAATGCGGCGCACTTGTGACAATAAGCAAAGGTCATTATAGTGTTACGACTAGTGATGTCATTTTCCAAAAAATGTCTGACCGATACCGACCGAAACCAAAATTTGGGAAAAAATTTCCGACCGAATACCGACCGATAACATCCCAAGCCAAAATTTGACCGAAATTTGACCGAAATTCTATTTGCTATCACTCTACCCCAAAATTAAAATATTTGGTAAATTCTGATGGAAAATAATGCGAAATGGCATTTCAGTCCAAGTTCAGTCAATTCTTAGCCACTGCAAAATACATTTTGTGGTAGAAGTTACAATACATTGCTGAGGGTAGCAACACAAGGACCTCAGCATTTCACAGATTTGGTTAATTAGAATTGTCAAGAATCTACTTTGGTCTATGTAAGGAAGAATGCTCATTCATGTTGCAAAAGCACGATCAATTAGTACCTAAGTCAAATGGTTGGTAATATGTATGTTCATGACAACATTCCCTAGGAGAAAAGGCGGAATCAAAACACCACAAAACACATCAAAACTGCTTAGAAACTTGCCTTGAGTCTTGAGATGTGGTCTGAGATACTCTACAAAGAATTTGACACTGAAAATCCAGCTGGAAAGGCAGGTATTAGGTAGCTCTGAGCTTGAATTTTGTCCCAAAAATGAAATGAAAATTCATTAAACAGGCACTTTGTCTTATCTCTTGTCAATCTTATCTTTACAAGAAAACAAAATATGCAGACAAAATTAATACAGTGCACACAGCCGCTATCCGGGTTCAGAAGTGGCCAATACCCTAATTTTCGACAAATTTTAAAGCGTGATTTTCTCACATTTGCTGGTCGTAAATTGATCAGACTGTATAAAATATCATCCAGAAAAAATATTACTCATTCTGGTACAGATTGGTGGGCTTCCAAAGTACACCGTTTTGTTTTGCTCCGTGAGACCGAACTTTTCCTGCGATTTTCATGTAAATGTTGACGAGTCTCCTGTCATATTCTTTGCTTGAAAATGCGTAAGTAAGGTATCAGCTGAAAGGGGAAAATGTGCGGAATCCATTGGTAACAAAAGTGCATCTTAAAAACTTCCCATTCAGTTATTGTAAGCTAATTGCTGCACACTTGCACAAAGCAGAAGGGCTTAAGGATTTCAATATTTACATAGGCCTACCAAAAAACGCACAGCGTGCTTCACATCGAGACAACGTCCATAACATAAATCGTACAATTGTGATTCATTTGCTGAAAAAATTAGGTCGGCATCACACTGCCGGCAAAAGTTATTGCAGTTCTAGTGACGCCAGGTCGCCGCCCGGCCGACTCGTGCAGCTGACGTCCGTGCGGTTCGGCAGCTGACCAATCAGCTGCGAGAGAGGAGCGCGGTCCGTCTAATCGCCCCCGGCAGTTGCTTGTGCTGAGGGGTGCTCGACGCTCGTGTCGATTGCATTTGTTGGTTGTCAATTGTCGATTGACTTGTGGGTACCTATACTTTCTGGTGACCAATGAATTTACGTCGTCTTAACTGAATATAGTCTGATCAAATTCAATAAAGCAAAAAGACATCCAGCCAACAGAACATCGTAAGAATGTCCGATATGGTTGACAACATTCAGAGTTTTGGGGAGCAGCCATCGACCAGAATGAACCTTATTGGCCTTTGTATGTAACATTTGCATTGCTTTTGGAAAGTTTCAGTCAGATATCTTCAGAAATGGCAATGTTATCGGCTTTTGCATTTTACCGTAGTCGGTTAATCATAATTTTCGATATTGCAAAGGCAATTTCAGTACGTTCTTGACATCGAGAACCAAAACGAATAGCATCATAGTGTTCCCAGAGCTCAAATTGCATCCGATGCAATCTTTTTTGTTGAGGATGTTCAACTTCAAAATTTGACCTTTTTGACCTCGCCGTGACCTGACCTTCATTTGTCGAATGGAAATAGTTTCGAATCGGACGACCCAGATGACATCATTTTTAGATGCTTTTGCCGAAGTGGACCATTAAAGATGTGTTGCATGACCTAAAAATGTATACATTTCCTTCCATGACCTTTTCCATGACCTTTTGTGACCCATGACCTTTACATGAGCTTTTGTGACAAAGTTAGGTTTTGTTTGTCAGCTATTCCTATCAGAAGCCGTTTGAACTTTTAGTATTGAACGAGTAGTTTCGAAGACAGCAGGGAAGCTATGCAGAATCCCCTCCCGAGTCACCCACGTTATGGGATATACCCGTCATCCGCAGATTACAAACAAAAATATTTTTTACGGCAATGATGTATCAGCATGGATGCTCATACGTTCCCATATGTGACCTTACGGTTGACTTCACATACCATAAAAATTTCTTGGCAAAATGTCAACTGGTTAACGAATTATCGCATTTTGGCCACTTCCGAACTCAAATAGCGGCTGTGTGCAGTGGCGCCAAAGGGGTGCAAAAAGTAATAGAAGAACCAAGGATTGACTTTTAAGATCTTCTCTTCCCTAACGAAAGGATGTATGATGATGACGTAATATTTATTTATATGCCCTTTTGGTCGAATTATTGAGGGGAAATTAATTTTCTTGTAGTGAATTACACTCACAATGTTGATTTCATTAGAATTCAATATCATGTTGGATCATTTACACCAATAAAATAATTCACGAGACAGCATGTAACGATCCAAAACATTTTTTTTTTTTGCAGCAACTTACCCCGCGTTCGATGTCTCTCGGACGACGAAGATTCTATGCCGTCCGGCCAATCCCGTCCAAGGTCAGCGGGGGCTCGGCTGCGGTTATGGAACGTGATTGGCCGGACGGCGTAGAATCTTTGCCGTCCGGGAGACATCGAACGCGGGGTTAATCAGCTGGTTTAAAGTCTCCGTTATGGCGCATCTGTTTCGAAATCCTTCCTTGTGTTTGGAATGTGGAAGATTCCAGAAATCGGACATGGGCCGAATATGTAGTTTTTGTCAAGATTCCTATGTTTGTATGTTGTGGTCATCTAGATTTCAAACATTTGGTTGGTACCTGCAATATTTAAGGAGAATGTGGAATAGTAGAACACCTGTGAAATGTAAATGTGATCACTGCTAAGTGCTAAGTGCTAACTGTCCAGTCTTCAGAAACACATTTCAGTAAGTCAAGTTATTTTTGTCCTTGCATTTTTGATGACTGTATAATGATTTTTTTGTAGGCAATACTTCTTTGATTACAGGTGAAATTTTACCAGTTAGACTGGAATAGAGTTTCAAAATTGTGTGTAGGTACTTGTGGGGTCAACTGAGTCAAAATCAGCCTGCTTGGCTGCTTGTAGTTGTGGTTCAACAATGGGTGGCTGCTGCCTGCTGGGTGGGATGGCTAATGAAGATGCCAAAATGTGGCATTTGGCATTTGGGGGAAATTTTGCAACTTTATCATTAACATCTCAATAAATTTCATTTTAACTAGGCAAAAATGGAATACTCTCTCTTTTAGAAAATGGTTTCACTGGCAGGGTGACCGAAAGTGTCCGATTTTTGGGGGGCCTGACCGACCGATTACCAAATCGGTCAGCATATATTTTCGGTAACCGAAATTTTCGGTAACCGATTGACACCACTAGTTACGACCATACGACGTACGGGAATGAGTTATCAGCTGTCTAATCGTAGACAACACAATGTCGAGCCTTAAACTGTAAGCCCGTATTGGTATTGTTTCTTTTATTTGGCTGTCGAACATTATTTATGGTTTGAAATATGATTTTATGTAAAATAATTGATATGAAAAAGCCGTCTTATAAGTTATGACCCCATTTCACCACACGCAAGTGGCAGAAATGACAATGATCAGCTGACGCATTTTTCTTGGCCGAAGTCAGAGCGCGCGGCCCGACGCACCACGCGTATTTGGAAATTCCGACCTCGACGAGCATCAGAAGCCACCTAACAGGCGTGTTCGAAACCGCAGGAGATGATGATGAACGGGTTTATCGAAACTTGATTGGATGAGCATATCGGTAATAGCGATTTCAGTGTGGGCATTTATTGTTCATAGTGGTGTGAAATGTGGTTGGGGTACGACCGACAACCCGTCGGGGCGAATTTCGCACTGGGGTACTCAAAATTTGAAGAATTTAAGACGTTTCCATGAGTTTTGAAGGTATGGATAAGTTCTAAAAATCCGGTTCTCCTTATCTGGGCCATTAACTCCATACGGTCCAAGAAAGCTGGCACACTACCTTTAAGGCCTTGTGCAGCGTAGGCGCCTGGAATTTCCTAACTCAATTGAAATCAGTGCGCAATCACATATGAATGTTTTGATCACGCCTCAGACTTATGTGCATTAGAATGGGCGCTGCTGCTGTGATCGCTTTTTTAACACATTCGCTTTGATAATTAATCAAAGGTAGCTGCAGTAGGTATCCAGTGTAATGTTCTGTGTGATACAGAACGATAAATAGTTGCCATACTATGAGAGCCACTATTTTAACAGAAGTCAGAACTCAGAACCATATGATTACATTTCACACAGATGCATCCTCACACTATAAAAAGTCAAATTCATTGAAAACAGACCTGGCCAATATCGTATAAATGCACCAGTTACGTTTCCGCTTGTCCGTGCTGGTGCTCATATCACATTTGACAGAATCCTCGGCCCGACTGATTAAACTCCCCGCTGTCAGCTTTAAAGGACACCACCTGAAGTACTGACACTGTTGCCTTAGTGCTTAGTGCGACATTTGCAATAAGTGCTCTTGAATGCTGCCGGAACGTTCAGTCAGTCCCGCAGCGTAACTGCTTCTTCGTCGAAACGGCTACCGAAACGGTGCATGGATGCGTTGTTTGATGAACCAGCTACGACCAGTACTACCTGGGCTGGTCGTACCTTCTGCACTAATGGCGCATGAAAGCATGCTACTGAAACCGGTATGACACACCGATGTCATGCATGTGGCACCAAATGATGATTGCTATGTGTATTTATCACTCATAAACTCCTGACAGTGTCAACAAATTGCATGAGTAAACGGCAACGATTTTCGATGAGGGTTCACTGGCGTCGTAAATATACAGCTGTAAAGACAAGAGCAAACATGCAAATTGTAAATGCCGGGCTGTTTCTTTGGGTTAATACTTAAACGACATGCAGCCTACAATACCATTGAATTGTAGGAACTGGACTATCGTACAAGTCAACTACAAGAAGACGGTTAGACCCTTTGCTGATGCGTTGATCCGTTCATAGATCAGTGTGGTTGAGTGTGGATCACTTGAAGCATGAGTCAATTAAATATTTCAACTGAATTTAACAGCACTGATGGAGTTACGGTCTCCGCTAGAACTGCGTTTGGCAGATCAGAGTCAAATTTTACGAGTCATTAGTTCCCTCAGCCACGCAGATAGTTAAACGGCAGGGCCGGCTATTCAATCCGGCTATAGCCGGCTGTTGATCGAAACGAACAGCTAATAGTTATCTACATACTCCAGATGAGATGTTTCCCACGTTTTGTCTTGACTAATGACTATCGTAAAATATGTCAAACTCACTGGACAAAAGGAACCTGTGCCGCGGTCCTATTGTGCGACAACTTTGAATGCCTCACGCAAATAGCTCGACAAAATATATTATAAATATGCGTCGGTAGCCATATCCGTCAGGAACGGTAACAAGTTACGTGCCCGAAGAGCTGCACTATTATGAAAACGAATTATGTACCTCAAAAGGCTAGCATAAACATCATTAATGGGGTGAATGAGACGCTCGCAACTATACCTAAAACTGAAATGAAAGGGCTTTTCTGCATAACTTTTTGGGATATATGGAACGGAAGAGAATAGAATTAACTTAATGGAGTGGAATAGAGCCAGGACAATGCGCGACGTTTAGCTTTGATCCTCAGCCAACAATCTATCAAGTCCAGAACCCTATCGTCCGTGGGACTCGCCTCGTCCCCTTCTCCCTCTCCCCCCCCCTCTCTCTCTCTCTCTCTCTCTCTCTCTCCTCTCTCCTCTCCTCTCTCTCTCTCTCTCTCTCTCTCTCTTTATCTCTGTAACTCTCTCTATCTCTCCTTCCTCTTCTTCTTTCTTCTCTCTCTCTCTCTCTCTCTCCCTCTCTCCTTCTCTCTACATTTCGCTCCCCCTCTCTCCCTCCCTGCATCACATCCCAATCAGGCCTCCCACCCCGGGGACCCAGCATGGCGTGACACCGGGTGGCTCCATTCGGCAGGCGCGAGACGGAAGGAACCACCCTCGGCTGGGCGCTCATCACGCTTCTCGCTCCTACTGAGAGACAGGCGCAGAGCCTCCGCCGAGAGACTGACATGGAGTCTCTAGTCAGAGGCGCACATGGAGAATTGGAGAGGTAGTAAAAAAGGTGCCTCCATTGAGCTACTAGGCACAAAGACAAAGAATAGACTTTTTATCGAGACAGAAATGGAATATGTATCGAGAAACGAGACATTGGGGTATCAGGGTACAGAAATGGGCATTCAAGGAGAGAACTAAATGGGGCTCTCATTGAAAGAAACATGGAGTCATCATAGACAGAAAAAGGACCTGTCCTAAAAATATGCAATGGGGCACCCTGAAGTGAAATTTGGTTGAACTTGACCGATGATGACATAGTGCAGCAGCAAAAATGGCTTCCAATGCCGTCAAGATTGAGTTTTGGATGTGAACAATAAGATGACCGTTGATGTTCGCATGCACATGAACTTTAATATCCCTTTCATATTTATAAGAATAATCGATGCAAGTTCTCGGATACTAGCTGTAACATAGGAGGTAATCTACTATGCATCGTAGACGTCAGGCCTTTACAACGTCGGAGATGTCCACCCATCTCCCATTTTCACAGAGAGCCAAGCTATGCCAAGCCTTACATGGAACCTCCATTATGTGCTGCCTGAGGTCCATGCTTGTTCTATGCCAGTACGAAAAAAAAGATGTAAGAGAGCATTCATCGGGGAATACAACGCAGCGTCCATGATTAATTTACAGCAGCCTCTGTAAGCTCGATCGATATGGCATACGGTTTTGGCTCATTTAGGTAATATTGAAACCTTTAACACCGCAACAAGTTGTATTTCTTGCATGTATTGATTGCTCAAAAATTTCCATTTGCCGTTTTCACGACGGGCTATCCGGCGAATGCACCTGATTTGACCAAATCTGCACCTAATTTCTTTTACAGCAAATATCTTCATTTCATGAATTTATTTCAGTGTTTTAATCGATGATGCTCTCTGATGATATGACAAAGCAAGCATATAAGCAATTAGTGCAACCCTAGTTGATAGCTGCTAAGAGACACACTGAACCTGATTTGACCAAATCTGCACCTAATCTGTACCAGATGTGCACTAAATGTGTACCAGATGGCCGTCGTGAAAACGGGTATTATGGACCATTGTCGAGTAAGAAAAAGTTGTTTTGGCAAGAAAACTCAAGGATAAGCAAATATTCACCCTTTTTATCTGCTTTACAAAACAGTGATGATTCAGATGAAAGTCAATGCGGGAGAAAAATGACACATATTCTCCTGAATTTAAGTGTAGTGTAGAGAGTTGAGTGACCACATGAGCCGTAGGAAAAGCAAATCCACCAATTCACGAAAATTAGAATTGAGATTCTTGCAAGGAGAACTGTACGAAACACGATAACCCCAAACTTTTACTACTCTGCAACAACTGGATTGGATGGAGCACAGATAACAGTAGTACTACTGTTATCTGTGGATGGAGATAAGCATATCCTCTAATAACGCCCCATAATCTGTATGACGGATGGACTCAGCCTCCAACGGTGTCTGGGGATCTGTATCGGTTAGAATCGTCTGGCTACTGTGTTTTGCAACGACGTGACGCGGTCGGGTGCTCAATCGGCCGCCGATTCTGGAGATGGCCAATCTGGCGCGCCAGAGACGTGATCGGCGCACTGAGAAGGTCCTCGAGTCCATCACTGACCCCCCCCCCCTCCCACCGATACAGGGCTCTGTGGCTGCGCCTATACCGACCACCCGGACATGGGAATGGAAACTGGGACTGAGACACACTGAGACACACTGAGACACACTGAGACACACATTGAGACACACTGAGACACACTGAGACACACTGAGACAACTGGGACAATGCAGCCATAGACATGAAAACTGAATATGACTCGATTCGAAACGCTCCATGTTCATTGCTCATTTCATCCGCATTGATAAATAGCAAGCGACATTTTGGCAATGAACCGGAAGGGTGAACTAGTTTTCAAGGAAAATAAGCTAGCAATGGAAGAAAAAAATTAATACATTTTTCTTTTTTTGTGGAAGAAAATCGACTGATCCCGGATCCGGCAAAGGTTGTTATGCGCATAATTCTCGTAAGTGACAAAATAGCGATCTGGTGATTAACGAACAGTCGTCAGAAGCCCCGTAATTGTTTTCTTAATGAGGCGAGGCTTCAATGCACGGGGCATCAAAATCAACGCGAAACGCGAAACCTTTGAACCATTCAGCCTGTCAATCGTATCGCGAAGATAAAGTCAGCTGTGCTGGACGCAAAATCTCAACTTTGCGCCAGGTTCAATGAAGCCGCTGCAGTCACGAAGATCTATGCAATGAATAGCTGTAATCACCCAATTCAAACTAAAGCTAGTCTTTAGAATAGAAGCTGGTAGGTCCATCAGTTGAATAGGCTGCGTATGGAATAGATGAACTTTACGGTAAGTACCCGGGAACTTCAAATGCCTGAAATGTTTTGTCTACTGCAAGACAATGGTGCATCTGCAACTGGTCTGATGTCCTTTGAGGATTCTAACTTGACGTCTATGCATACTCTGCAGATTATTCCAACGGCAGCACGCTAGCCCTTGAACGAGAGCTTCGTTAGGTACAGTTGGTTCTTACGAAGAACACCATCGAAAGGAAGTTCCAACGGCGGTTGGTAGACCGTATGGCCCGGGGAGCCCCTCGTTCGTGTCATTCATCTCGAATCCCAATCGGGGTTAGAACTGCTGTATTCTACACCCCAAGAGCTTCCCCGCTGCATTGTATGTATTTCACATCCCAAGGGCTCTGTAGGGTGTGGCTTTCATGTGGATCTGTGGCGGGCTGAATCCGGACTGAATCCGGACTGGATCTGGGCTGGATATGGACTGTCTTGACGGACATGCTAGTGCGGTATCCTTTCCCAACCACCTCAGCCGCCGACCCTACCACCACCGCCCGTGCCGCCACAGAGATGATTGTGGACGGAGTAGCCAATAAGGCACAGCCGCGAGCCAATTTCCGTCTGTTCTTCATGGAGAGGCGGCGACTGATCGGGACACGGCGCCTGTTAGTGCCACCCTCAGAGCGGAAGTCACGTGCCAACACACTTCGGGGGGAGGGGAGGATGGAGAAAGAACAGAAACAAAGAAGAGCGGAGCGGGTGGTGCGCGGAAGAGGAGAGGGAAGAAAAAAATGAGGGAAAGAAATAATGTGAATGGTCATGACGGAAAACGGTAAAGATGAGGCTGATGAGGCACAACAAAGGGAGAGAGAGAGAGAGAGAGAGAGAGAGAGAGAGAGAGAGAGAGAGAGAGAGAGAGAGAGAGAGAGAGAGAGAGAGAGAGAGAGAGAAAGAGAGAGAGAGAGAGAGAGACGAAGGAGAAGGAGAGAGGGCGAGGGACGAATGGAAAGTCAGACAGACAGGTGAATTTTCACGTAGTTTTAGGTATTTACCATCTCTCAATGTAACTTACGACCTGTCGGGTGGAAGTTCACAGAACTGACCTAAAGTAACACCCAAGAGAGATTCTTTCCACTCCCATTACGAAACTCAATCGCTCTTCCTGGCAGTCACTACGCTCGTTAGCTCTGTTCGCATTCCCGTCGCACCACCACCAGTGACGTCATTGGCACGCGTGACGTCACAGAGGGGCCGGACGTGGCCGGTCTCGCCAGTGGGCCGTCTCGGTGGCATCTCAGCCGCGTCGTCACCGGGGCGTTATCGTGACACTCTCGGCGGGCCGGAGGATGAGGGCCGAGTGCTGCTGCTCCTCCGACAGGGAGAGAGCGGGGAGAGGACGGGAGGAGAGAGCGGAGAGAGGACGGGGGAGAGATCGCTCGATGGGAGCGCATGGCAGGGGGCGGCGCGGAGGGAATGGGAGACGGGCAGAGGAGGGGAGGGGGCAGCCCACCTCCTGTGGCTGCCGCAGACAGGCAGAGCACGAGCCCATCGATTGAGTGGAGCGGAATTGCTCGTTTTACGTGTCTGACCGAGTCCTGTCGTCAGACGACCTCTCCGGGAAAGAGCGGAAAAGAAAACAACCTGCTGTTTTTTTTTACCATTTATTTTCAGGGGCCTGCTGCTAACAGGGCTAGATATGATGTAGTGAAGCAGAAATGTTTGCAAGGATAATATTGCGGTGCGTGATAATGAAAAAAGTTTGAATATTCTCCTCTTCATTTGTACAGAAATTACCGAATATTTATTTGCATTAAAACAAATCTTTTGGCTACTGAGCATTGTTCTCAAAGAGATATTACTAAGCGACATTGGTCATCAGTTACGTATGCATGAGGTACTCCATTTCTGAAGTCTGACATTTTTACTGTAGTATCAGTCAGGAATACCTTCAGGGCACAATTTGGCAGCCTTGGAGACAATCCTAGCTATGGTGCTACGCCATCAACGCCTATCTGTGGTGAAATTGAAGATCAAGAAGCTGTCGCTTTGTAAGATATATCGAGATTTGTTCAAAAATTCTCGGAATCGATGTAATGGTGGTCGTTATTCTGCCGATGTTAGAGATGTGGTGAGTTGTAAGATTCCTTTTCGGGATAATGCTTCTAAAACTTATTTGTATGGGAACATACCGAGATGTCCTTAGAAATGCCAATTTCTTTCAAACGTCACATGTTGTCTGAACTCAGGAACGGAGGCCGGAATACGTACCGAGCATGCGGAGGATGGCCTTCCTGTTTCCGCGCTGCCGGGCCTCGCCGCCCGAGACGGTGCCTTCCAGGTGGTTTCCGATGGTGGCCGCCCGACGGATCTGTGGGGAACACCACCGTCATCAACGTCACCGTCACCATCATCACCAACGTCACCGTCATCATCGTCACCAACGTCATCACCGTTACCAACGGCGCCGTCATCACTATCACCAACGTCACCGTCACCAAGGTCACCTTCACCACCATTACAGCAACATGAGAGATCACATCGGGCGGATTCAACCGCAAGACATCTCTTACTCTGATGTGGTGTGATACAATCACAGTGATGTGGCACGACGTCAGTCAAACATCGGTTGGAACTTGGAAGTCACTCGTATGATAATATATTCAGGAGTGATTGATATTCCTTCCTTTTATTCGTACGCGAATAGTCTGATGCTAATTTTAATTCAATTTTGTTTCTCTTACAGGTTGATGGGTTTCCTAGAGATGAACACCAAAACTAGCAAAATGAAAGTAGAAAAAAACCTTTATTAAAAGCAAAGTGGAATCAGAGTAGAAGCAAGCCAAGCGCCCTACTAGCAATCTGCTAATCCATAGGCTTTCGTATGACATTATCACTACAAACATCAGTCACTTGTCGTTGTAGTGTCATTGTAGCTTGGTAGTATTTGGAAGTGTTCATATGACATCTTGACGTCAATCAAAGCCACTTGAACGCTGGTGAAAGATCCGGAACGTTAAGAGCCGGTAAATGCACGACCGTATGCGAGAGTAGTTCAATAACAACTTTTTAGCCAAGGATACGTAGCAGGATGTGGCTGCCAACCCTATATAGACTAAGCTCGAATAAATAAAAACATAGCTTGTCAAAACATAGCCGCTATCACCACTTCGGCAACATAAATCAAAATTATTTGCGTACATACTGCGAATGTATCTCATAAGTACGCCCTATACATCAATAAGCCTTTCATTGCAATGCTTGATCTGAACGAGTAAAGCCGCGCCCTAAAAAAGAGCAATAGCCGTCCACTGGAAGTCACGCTCGCAGCTTAGACGGCCACCTGATCGTCTTAGGACAATTACGGGTCGAAATGAAACACAATCGGCTACACCTCTGCGACGCCGCTGCGACTTGGGTGTTCTATTTGAGGCGCACCGCGCCCACACGAGAACGCACCGTGCAGACTGCATGCCTTGTGTCACGTGCACTGTGCAGGTGCATGATGAGGCCAGTTACTTGACAGGCATGCTAGAATCAGGTGGGCACTCAGCAACCAAATAAAAGCTTAAAACGGCGCGCCACAGGCGCGCCAAATTTTAGCTACCAATGGCGAGTTGATTGAATTTATCATGCCAAAGTTTCAAATAAGCTCGAATTGCTACATGAGTAGATTTGTAATTGACGCATTGTGGCCGGGAAGACCAGTGCATTCCAGCTTTGAATTATCAGTCACTATTAAAGCAGGGAAGCATTTTGCCAGCGAGAGCCAATTTAGCAACAGGCTGCCGCATGTGAGGCGACAATGTTTCCCCGCCCTGATAGAGTATATCCCCTCCTGTCACCCCAATGGCCACGGGCCGCCTCAGCTCAAACGATCCGTGTTATCACTTTAATGTAATTGAGCAGATCGCAACTTGCAAGCACAGACCACTAAAATATCGTCCGATACTGTGTAATAGCTTACGTAATCGTAAATGACAGTGAGCTAGCGTCTTTTATGCCAGCAAGTGTGTAAAATCGAACATATAATATGTGCGACTGTACATACTGTCCGTAAAACACATGGTTCCAAAGATGACAAAAATGTTACATTTTAGATAAATCTGGAAAGTTTCAGAGTGCTCAACAGAGGCACTTGCCTTCCCATATGCATCAACGAATCCTGATAAAATGTCATCTCAAACAAGTACGAACAAAATGCCTGGCAACAGATCATCGACATAAATGCCCAAAAAATAACATTTCGCTCAGATTGGTGGAAAATCGAAAATCGTCTTTTCTGGCAACAACGTTTTATTGGAGGACATAAATGTCCCGGAAATCCGAACAAAAAGGCTCTCAGCGCTGGTGCATACGCCGCAATGTCCCTGGCTAATGTGGCATTGTGGCGTGCGTCTCGGGGTATGTCTGACGTCAGCGGCCTGTCTTCTTCTACACATCCTGACGGCACCGGCCCTGTCTGCTCTTATGGGTCATGACGTCCCTCACGTCCTGCCACCGAGGCGAACATGTTGCTTCTGGCAAAACATACGGTTGGTTGCATTTTTTAAAATTATTTGTACGTTTAGTGTTAGCACCAATGCAGCTTACTTTAGGTAGAGCCGGCAGAGACACCTTCTCTCATCCTCCTTGCAGAAATTAAGTTTTGTGGAAATTAGGATATGTCTGGTCCTGATCTTGGGTAATGGGAGGAAGTTAGTTCCTCAGCATGCTTCAAAGAGTTGGAACCTGGTTTTCATTTAATCGCTACCGTTGGATAGTGCAGTACGCCCGAACGGTAAATACAAAGTGAGCGGGAGAGAGGGAGAGAGAGAGAGAGAGAGAGAGAGAGAGAGAGAGAGAGAGAGAGAGAGAGAGAGAGAGAGAGAGAGAGAGAGAGAGAGAGAGAGAGAGAGAAAGAGAGAGAGAGTGAGAGAGAGAGAGAGAGAGAGAGAGAGAGAGAGAGAGAGAGAGAGGAAAAGAGAGAAAAAAGATGAGAGCACAGCTCCAGGATCTTATACATAGCACAATCTGCCGGGCCGTCGGCATTTATAGCTGCCATCACCTAAGTACGAACTGTCGGTGACAGTTGGCCCAGATGACCCGTAAACGAAAGATATCTGACGATAGTTGCACGAAATTGGAGCAATAAATGTCTGCAGTGTGATTGTAGCCTGACAATACTCTCTTTTGGCGGAAGATGTGTAACAATCTACTTCCGGTTACGGTGATGTCCACGGAATTGGCTATCAAAGTCGTTAAATGCATATTGCGCTCAAGGGTTGAATGACGCAATATTCAGCGGTGGGACTGTTCTCACATTGATAATTGACTAAAAAAAATATTGTTTAGAAATGTTCTTAATGTTCTAGAAATGTTCCCATAGTGGAAACCTGGGCAGACACTCCAGTCGGACAGGGACACTGCCGACAAAATGGTTTCTCACAAACTCCAAATGTCAGCAAACAACGAATCTCTCTCGTGCGGCCGTGAAAAACGTCAATATGAGCGAGGATTTAAAATTTTTAAATCACTTAATAGGGATTAAGTAACTTAAGTAACTTAATCCCTATTAAGTGATTTAAATCCGTCCGTCCGTCCGTCCGTCCGTCCGTCCGTCCGTCCGTCCGTCCGTCCGTCCGTCCGTCCGTCTGTCTGTCTGTCTGTCTGTCTGTCTGTCTGTCTGTCTCTGTCTGTCTCTCTCTCTCTCTCTCTCTCTCTCTCTCTCTCTCTCTCTCTCTCTCTCTCTCTCTCTCTCTCTCTCTCTCTCTCTCTCTCTCTCTCTCTCTCTCTCTCTCTCTCTCTCTCTTCCCCTATATTTGGTCATACAAGAAGGCATTGTGCTCAACCACCTCCACCGACTTCGTCTGACCATTCTCACCATACCTTGTGTGAAGCACAACGCCTCTATACTTTCCACCGGACTGGCGGCCAGGGCCAGGGGGTTTTCAACTGCAGACTTCACAGTTGCAGTTGGGCGCCTTAGCGCTGCTCCCCAGTGCCTGCATCTGAACGTGGATAATCTATGTAGTCAGCTGGCAGTCCAGAGTAATCAGCTGATGAGCAACGTCCTGGTCACTGGGTCAAGGGTTCTTCTGGGGTCTCCAAGCTAATCAGAAATGACAACTGTGCCAGTTATGAGCCATATTTTAGACCACGAGAAGCCGTTTAAATTCCGATGAATATCCAGCGTCCCATAAGTTATGTGCAGCTCTTCTATATTGACTGTCCCAGTCCGTGACTCTGATGTGTGACATCGTCGGCGAGACAGAGTCAAAGGTCGTGAGGCCAATTGTTTGGAGACCTAGTTAGGATATTGGTGGTACCAGACCACAGAGCGCTCGGAGCTGGAAAAAAAAAAATTATGTAGCAGCGTTGCTTTGGCAACCGTCAAGCTAGTTGTGCTGCAACATGCGTCTGAATGGAATATGAATAATGTTGCACGGATGCAATCACAATATCTTTCCTGTAGCGGCTGCTACTGTTCCCAGCACCAGCCTGGAAGCCTCATAATTATCCCTCATAGTTTACATCTGTAAATACTACTTAGACACAGTCCACCGCCTATCTGCTGCACCGTCAAAGACCAACAGCAAAACTAACTAACAGCCGCCCGCCACTTCCGCCACCAGCCCTGTCCTTCCACCACAAATAAGTACTTGAACTACCTCCGCAGTCCGCCTCCCGGGCCCACATCCGCCCTCCACAACACAATGATCCCCTCACTCAGCACTCATCTTCTCCGTCTTCAGTTTCACACCACGACAGCCCTTCTCAAACTATTTTCAGCAGCATCGCCACTATTTTTCAGCTTTCACACCCACAATGGCACTCCCCCCCCCCCCCCCCAACTATATCACCTCCACCCCTATTTCTTATAGGTAGGTATCTCGTATAATGCAACTACCGTATCTCTCACACGCACTACTTCTCCCCACCATGTCCCCCAAACCCTTCTCCCGCCATCTCCTCTCCCAACGTCCCATGGCACCCGTCACCCCTCCCCCACCCCACCAGACGGGTTCTCCACTGCGACCACCGAACACCGATTTACCATTATTGGTTCGGTCGCGTCGGCCACTACTGAGCGATCACTAGGCGGCCACAGAGGCGAGCCCAGGAAACCAGTAACGGAGGACCAGCAGGGCTCAGGGGTTACACAGGGGCGGGCAAGGGTACCCGCTCATTTGACAAGCTTCTTGGTGTGTGTATTTCCTTCTGAAAGGTGTCAAGTGTAAGTACGGTAATAATAAGCTGTTACCTGGAACACGCCCCGATGGCAATGACTGCTGTCGAGAGTGCAAAACGTCAGTTGTCATAATGGGACAAAGTTGACGGAAAGATTGCCTGTGGAATGTGATTTTGTGCCGATGACTACAGTGAAAATCAGCAAACATCCGCAGTGAATATAAGTTTTGACACATACCTATGCTCCACGACCTCGCAGCACCTACCCAAACAAACTTTTGAAAATTGTTTATTTTATTCCTGTCGAACATCCTCCATCCGTTTCGCCGTCTGAATGCATCAGCCGCAGAGGCACGCCTGCCCACAGTTTTATTGCCTTGTCGGCGAATTTCGGGTTCGAGATCCAAACAGACAGCTGCAAACGCAGCCGGCCGCCGTCTCGGCTGAATATCCCATCTGGCAGTCTTCAAAAGTTGCCGCAAAACCGTCTGAAGGGAGCGGAGAGGGCGGGCCCGACGGTTAACATCGCTCTCCCGGGCACCAGCGAGACGATCGGCTCGTGTTCGACATGAGCGGTCCTTTCAGAGACACAGGGGTTTATATAAGGTGGTTTCTTATACATAAAAAAGCTTGGACATGCTGTTTGTCAGAATTAAGTTAGTTGATTGTGAAATTCTAAAAATGTAGCGACATGCGCTTTAGAGTCAACATAATTGATGAAGAATGCAGTAAATAACACTTTGTTGACAAGCGCTGACGTTTATCAAGACAAATGTCTCGCTTAAAATAGCCAAGCCCACTTTTGCAAAAAAGAAAATGTAGGCTTATATGTATTTATACGTTTACAGCTGCAACTCAGCTATGCGGGCATCGCATCCCCTACCTTTGTTACTAAAACGTCTTAAAGTATCGCTATCTTAGATGAAGTGGTTCTTATGAAGCATTATGCACAAGAGGCTCAGCTGGGGCCTGTTCTCTTAAAACCACCAGGAGCTCCTCAAGTTTGTGATAAACCCAAGTTGATGGCCAGTTTGGTCACTTTTGGGGTGTATGACACAGCTGGCTCGTCGCATGTCGCAGTTGGACAAAGTTGTCCGCCCGAGCGACGTGCCCCCAAAGCCCTCCCTCCGTGGAAAGCTTGCGTCATGCTCGCCAAAGAGCGCCTCGCTCGCCGCGAAAGCACCCCGTCGTTCAGTCAAGGCCAGTTCACAGCGTCTCGGGGTTGCAGGAGAGATCGCCGTCCCGAATCGGCACATGTGACGCTGGTGGCGCAGTTGCGACAAACAGAGGCCGACAAACGACGCCCGCCGCCGGCCGGGCGGCCGCTGATAAAAACGACGCCCGGAAACAGTAGGCCTGTCGAAGGATCGATCTGGACGCAGCACGCGCAAACAGAGGGGTCGGCCCGCTGGGGAGATTCGCAATTCCCAGCGGGAACTTAAACTCGGTTTCAGGGACTTCGAGGGAATGTAGATATGTTGGTTTAGCCTATAAGTGAACATGTAAAGCATTCCAAGGTAGCACGGGTATAGCGCAGCAGCTATTTTAGTGATGCGGTAGCTTCCTTGCATAAAATGCTCTTGAAGCATGTCGCGGCAAGTTTGCTTAATCTGAGAAGCAATTAATGAAGCTCCGACGGGAGAACAAAAAATGTAAAAGGAAGACGACCAAAATGGCTGTTACAACTTACAAGGGTGATGAAACGATAAGTAGTTCTCGCATACTCAATTTATCTCAACGACTTTCAATGAAAAGCCCTTCAATGAGACACGAACATAGCAGCATGCAATAAACAATGTCTTCTTACGGGCTCTTCATTTTAAAGTATTATTAGTGGCACTACATGACGAGAAAAGGCTCTCACTCCAATTTCGATGAGTATTAAAGGTCTTTAGGAAACCTATCAAATATCCCCTGAGCCATCATACAATATATAGAACACGATTCGTTTCAACAAAGATGCCCCAACCGCGGTGAAAATGTCATCTAAGAAATATTGCAGCAATTGAGGTGAACACCTTCCCAGAACGGCGATCCGATTTACGAGCGACGGGTGAGCTGTCTCACTCCAAGTGCCGCAAATTGCTAACGACCTCACCCGGAGTTCAGACGGGCTAAACCGTCCCGAGGCGGGATCTAGGGACTCCGACACGGGGTCATAGCGCCCTGGGTCACGGGTCCCTGGCCGGAATCTGAGTCTGGGGACTCACTAGTGGCCGCTGAACTCCAACTGGGGAGACCGGGGAGTGGCAGACGAGCTCGGTAAACTCCAGCTTAGCCGGCAGAATTTCCACCCACGAGTTTTACGGCTCTCCAGAGAGTGACGATTAACCCGCGCCCTGCTGGGGGGTGTTTGAACACCCCCCCTTGTGGTTTTTCGCGAATATCTCAAAAACAGCGGCGCGAAGCGCCGCCGTTTTTGGTACACCTTATCATACATAAATTCTACACATGTTGTGAAAATTTCATACCAAGGTCATTCAAGGTCAGGTCACCAGGTCACTTGAAGTGACCTCACCTCATAAAAAGTGTCAATGTCTGTCATAGCTACACCGAGTGACCGATCGCTTTGAAACTTTCAGCGATTGCTAAGAGCAATAGCATGTACAAAATGTATATCTCAGAATTTTGATATCGATGACCTACGGTCAGGTCAATTTTGCGACCTCCCCATTATAAGTCAATGGGAGAAAATTGAAATGCGCCTCTTTTAGATTAAAGACATTATAAAGACTCCCAAACACCGAATTACAAGTGGTTTAAACACACTGAACATGAAAATGGTGTCCGTGACCCTTGTTTATGCCCTGAGGTCATCTTAGGTCACGAATGGTATCTAACAGTTTTTCGCAAATAACTTTTGATAGAGGCATGCTAGAGCGATGAAAACGCCTTGGATGTGTTCAGCTCGACGATACGGATCGACTGATATGCAACATGACCCTTTCCGGTCAGGTCATGACCTTGACCTGAGGTCAAATTTTCAAGTTGACCTTTCAAGGTCAAATTATAGTTCATTCGATGCGTCTTGACGAGAGGAGCACGATGCCGGTGATAGTAAGCTCGTACAACGCTTGGGTCAAAAGTTATTGCAGAAAAACTGTTTCCGAAAAAATCGGCTATTTTTGCAGTTTTTGCCCCCTGCAGGCAAAACCGTTGACAATAGGTCAAATCTGAGAGAATTACTCAGAAAGGGCGTTAATAGGGCTATCGAATGCGCTTTTCCGCGGCGCTGTAGCTCTATTGGTTCCCGAGTTACGCGTTGGCTTCTTGGAAATTTTCGACATTCGACCTGGAAATCGGCGAAATTTTGCCTTCAATGACCTCTGGTGACCTGACCTTTGACCTGACCAAAAATTGACCGAAGTGATTTCGTCATTATTTTTGACGCTCTTTCGAACGCCGCCTTCCGCGTATCGCTACGTGGCCCAGGAGCCGAGTTACAAGGGGGGGTGTTCAAACACCCCCCCCCCCCCAGCAGGGCGTGGAAATCCAGGACCCCCAGCTGGGCGCGGGTTAACTCTCACCTGCACTCCGATGCAGAGGTAGACGAACAATAAACTCGTCATTGGCACGATGAAGAAGACGAACGAGCTGAAGATCAGCGGCCATTCGTTGGGCATCACGCATATCGTTTCCAGGAAGATTCCAGAGTCTGAAATTGAAAACAGACATCCGGTCAGTTGAGGTCAGTTCAGGTCAGACCGGTCCAGGTGGGACGGGTCAAAGGTTGAGGTTGACGCGTTCGTGGAGGCCGTTGCTTTCCGGCCTTCTCCGATCGATCCACAATAATTGCCACGTGTCCATGTGATGGCTTGGTTTGCTTAGTTCGGAACTGTTTGGAACCAAACGGGCGATGGAACTGGTCGACGGGCGAAACGAAAATAATGTGTTCACAGCGACAATGCAATGATGTTGGCTCTGCTGCGGGTTTCATGCTGATTCGGCTGCTTAATTGCTTCAGTAACTAGAAGGAACACAAAAGACTTTTTTATTCAAATATTGATGTTTAAGATTAATTTGAGCGGTGTGCTAATACTTTCTTCCATTTTTAAAGGCGGATGAAAGCGAATACATTTTCAAGCATTGCAACTGGCTGCAAATTACAATTATCTAATTAAGAATGACGCTATCAACCTGTCTATGTGATATCTGTTTTAAAGTCCAGCGACCATAACTCCGAAGTAAATCATTCCCAACATGACAGACAATGTTGCATGGCTTTGGAGTAAATTTTCTTATCGGACACATTTTCAGAATCAAGTGCACAGCCTGAGGCGCAATAGAATCCGATTTATAGGTACAGTTTCAGCCATTTGGCCGCAGCTGTGTTCAACAGCATTTACTATTCATACCTCATATAAGTTCAAGCCCACCGCAGTGCAATCACAGAAACAGCGGGCTTCTTTTGCCGCCGCCATTCGGAAAGTCTAAGTGAACTGCGCGACACTGCACAGCCAAATACTCATCAAAGCAGCGGGCCTCATCAGTGGCACGTGCCCTGGCTAGCAACACCGCCATCCAAGGCGGATGGCCGGGAACGGAGACGGCTCAGCGCGGCCAGTGCGGCGGTTCGGGTGCGTCTAATCCGGTCGTCACACTCTAATACGTTAAGACAGTGTTTTGAAATAAAATTTGCATATACATCGTGCAAAATGTGGGGCAATGTAGCGAAAAATGACAGTTAATAACGCCGCCTGAGAGTTCCTTTAGCGAAACCTGCCAAAAACTTCGCTGATGGTGTAGTACCTAAGTGCAGTTGATTAATTCAGCGTGCTACATTTAAATTTAGACGTCTGCATGCGTCTCATAAAGACGCAACATTAAAGAAGGGAAATTAATGAAAGAAATGGAAAAATATATGCTTTAGACCACGGGTCTATTGTGCGAAATTTCCTCGCAGCATCAAATATAAATGCTTCAATCTTTGAAGCATTTTTGCCACATTTAAAGGTAGTGTGCCAGCTTTCTTGGACCGTATGGAGTTAATGGCCCAGATAAGGAGAACCGGATTTTTAGAACTTATCCATACCTTCAAAACTCATGGAAACGTCTTAAATTCTTCAAATTTTGAGTACCCCAGTGCGAAATTCGCCCCGACGGGTTGTCGGTCGTACCCCAACCACATTTCACACCACTATGAACAATAAATGCACACACTGAAATCACTATTACCGATATGCTCATCCAATCAAGTTTCGATAAACCCGTTCATCATCATCTCCTGCGGTTTCGAACACGCCTGTTAGGTGGCTTCTGATGCTCGTCGAGGTCGGAATTTCCAAATACGCGTGGTGCGTCGGGCCGCGCGCTCTGACTTCGGCCAAGAAAAATGCGTCAGCTGATCATTGTCATTTCTGCCACTTGCGTGTGGTGAAATGGGGTCATAACTTATAAGACGGCTTTTTCATATCAATTATTTTACATAAAATCATATTTCAAACCATAAATAATGTTCGACAGCCAAATAAAAGAAGCAATACCAATACGGGCTTACAGTTTAAGGCTCGACATTGTGTTGTCTACGATTAGACAGCTGATAACTCATTCCCGTACGTCGTATGGTCGTAACACTATAATGACCTTTGCTTATTGTCACAAGTGCGCCGCATTCGCGATTGTTGCCCGACGCCTGTTTGCAGGTGAGCCCACTACAGTTGTTATACATATCTAAAAACCGAAAAACTTTTAGGCGAAAAAGGCACTATTCCAGGCCCATTTTTGATTTTTTTGCGATATTTGGTAAAAACAGAAGCTTCTTATCCTAGGAAAAATAAAATGGGAAATCTTTCAAAGGTGGCACACTACCTTTAACGGTAATGACGTCAATAACAATCCAAAGTAATGCGTAACAAAAGGTGTGCTTCTGATGCAATCCATCGTTAGATTGGCAAAGTAGCGGAAGGAATTTCTCACGCAGAAGGTTTGAATGATAATCAGTTACTCGAAAGTCTGCATCACTTCATTATACAACAAAGTTGTGCTATTATTGTGAACCCTTGATTGGACACAACGCTCTTTAAAATGCAAATTCTAATGAAAGACCAAAAGTGGCAGAGACCCATCATTTTCGCGATCTGCTTGGTAGTCCAGCGGCTGGAATATTAAACAAGGACCACTGCCACTTATTCCAAACGGACCTCAGAACCTAAGCCGGGAGCCCTGGGACTGAGGATTTACATTGAACACATATCTATTACCAGCATCGAGTGCTGATCACGACATTGGCGACTATGAGCTTGAGTGAAAGTTTATCACGCAAGGTTGAAGCAATCCAGATTTTGAACCACCGATACCTAAAATGCAATAGGTGTTCCTGTAACACAACGAGTCGGACCTCTGAAATGCCAGTGCAACACCGATATAAACGTTAGACTATACTCTATATCAGTAGTAATACATAAGTCTAATGTCTATGGTTATGTACAGGTCTCGCGAGATTAAGCGGTAGGTTTTGTACTTTTACATTTCCGGTTATATCTCAGAAACTAATCGATCTACGATGAAGCCATTTTACACGATCATGGCCGGCTTGTTACCCAACAAGTCGATCGCATCTTCAACACTTAACCCGCGCGGGGCTGGGGTCTCCAGCCGAACGCGCGGGGCTGGGGGGTAAATTTTACCCCCCTGTTATCTCCCGTACTAATGGTCCGATTTGGAAAATTCAAACGCCAATCGAAAGATCTCATCATGAACAACTAAAAACATGTACTTAATTTTAAGTTTGAGGTCAAGGTCAAGGTCAGGTCAAGGGTACAAATTGCAAGTTCCTACAGTATCGGCCTTGCACCGTAGTTGCCGAAGAATGGAGTCATGGACTGAGACTGATCGCCCAAAACGTGTTCTTAGGCTACCAAGACAATATTCGTTGCATATAATATCATTCAGAGGTCAAGGTCAAGGTCAGGTCAGGTCAGGTCAGGTCACCAAAAACAAAATATAGAAAAGGGCATGTGCGACACATGTTTTATGGGTCATTTTACTCTTAGAATTCAATAGGCACACTCAATAAGTGATATGGACCACCTCTGGATGAATTTCAGGTCGAGGTCAGGTCAAGGTCAGGTCAAGTGAGGTCAAATTTTGAAGTTGGTTGTTAAGGCCTAAAAAGGTGTCTATCTGATGCAGTTTTTCACGGCGAATCGAATGGTGCTATTTTTGTTTCCGTACAAGGTCTAGAACTTCCAAAAAAGTCATTTTTCAAAAAAATTGTGTTTCGTGACGTCATAAAATTTTGAATAACTTCCACATTTTTGAACCGATTCTTCTAAAAATTGGTGTGCAGGTGCACATAGACCACTTCTCTGACATATATTCCGTTTTTTTTCGATACACTCAAAAATTTGGATTTTATAGTTATTTTCCCAAAAAAGTCAGTTTTTGAAGAAAAAAAATTTGGGCCAAAATCCAAAATTTTCAAAAAACCGAGATAGCCATTTGATAGACAAAGTAGAATTACGTATATCCTTTTTTGTTACGTCTTGATTCCTTTAAAAATGAAGATGTTAGCGGCGTTTGAACTTCTGCCGTTTTTGAGGCGAAAATGGCGAACATGACGTCACTAAAACGTCAATTTCTCAAAACTTTTTTCCGACGGATTTCGCTCAAATTTTCAGGGAACGTGTCAAATTGATGTAAGAAAAGGTACTGAAAGTTTGGCGGCGCTGCGCGCCGCCGTTTTTGAGATATTGCAAATATTCGCGAAGGGAGTAAAATTTACCCCCCCCCCCCCGCCCCGCGCGGGTTAAAAGCTTAAGACGACGAAGATATAGCCTGAAGTACACTAAATTTTCTAGGTGCAAAACCTACCGCTAAAACCCGCGAGACCTGTACCAACAATTCAAGCAATAATAACGCAATACAGCGGAACCCAAAACACCACGAACTCTGCCTCTCCCACCCTATCGTCTAACCTGACCTTTCACCACCGGACGTCCTACCACGCCCACGCTCTCTGAGTACCCACCTCTAGGGAATTCGATGTAGTGCACGTCCGTATAGAACGCGAAAGGCGCGGCGGCGCACAGCGATATCAGCCAGATGGCCGCGATGATCCGCATGGCTCTTCTCAGGCCGGCCATCGTGTAGGAGAGCAGCGGATGGCAGATGGCGAGGTAGCGCTCCAGGCTGAACGCCACAATTATCAGCACAGACACGTAGGAGGTCCTGTGGAGCGCAGAGACGGGTGGTTAGGTGGGCGGCAAGTGCAGACACGGGGTGCTGAGAGGGACGAGTGATCGGATCTGTCAGTACGGAGAGTTATAGGGGAGCTCGAACGTCTTGTCGGACGCATAGAAAGGGAAAAATGGGTAGGGAGGTGATAATGCCAATGTTCTTGAGCAATGGGCATACAAACTGGGAGCATAGCACATTGTCAAAAACATTTTTGTTATGATATCAAAGGAAAATTGCGCTGCATTTTTGTTGAGCAGAATTTGATGTCATGTAACTCATGGCTGCATGAGTGCACATCAATCGTAGCACCAAAAATTGTAAATGCGTTGATTGTAATATGAAAACGTACTCAAGTAACCATATCTTCGATATGCATTGGATAACGCTTCATCATAGCATTCTATTCCCAGCTTAAGTGACTTGCAATTTCCATGCAGATTTTCGTCTGGCCACCATTTGTTGGCAGGCCGGGCACGTTTTATGCTCATTCCTCTTCGCCCCATTGAAATTCCTTTGTCGTCAGCGTTCAATTACCCACCCCATCCCCATCCAACCCCAGAAATCCCTGATCAAAACGAGGATGGAGTCTCTTCAAGCCTGATATGGCTTAAGGCTAGATATGGCTCTTTCCCCGATATGTCTCATTATGTGGCTCTAGAAAGAGCGCCGTCTATTTCGATCGGTTGCTGCCAATGCGGCCACTTTGGCCCAGCAGTGCAGACATTGGTGCCTAAGCGACAATTCTAGACACGCCACCAAGCGCTGCCATATCGAGGTCATTGCGACGCAGACCCTGCGGTATCGACGAATATGACGCACTGCGCCACATGTGGCATGTCGTCCCCTGATTGAGAGATAGAAATATCTTAACGACTTGCGGAGCGATAAAAAAGAATAGAGAAGTGGGTAGGAGAGAAACCGAGAAAGAGATTGAGAGGAAGAGAGACAGAGAGGTAGAGAGGCAGAGACAAATACAGAGAGATGCAGGCGAGGAGCATTCTCAGCACGGGCGGTGGTCGAGCTAACAGCCTGTAGAGTGTAGACCCCCGGGACACACTCGGTTCGGGCCACTGACGATGAACGGTCTGCCCTGCCAGCACACACGCCGGCGGCTTAGCTGGGACCTGTTGGCCGGTGTCGTTAGTTTCAGGGCGCCACTGACGGCAGCCGCCACTGGCCCGGCGCCCCGACGGCTGACATCCACCGCCGCTGAGAGAGAGAAGGTCGGGCCATGGCCGCTGCCAGCTAGCGTAGTCTGCTATAGGAACGGGTTCTGGCTGTGCGTACTTACCACCCGCAGGCGGGAAAGCAGCGAGGGGGCTGACGCTGGTCTGCTGGAGTAACTGATCATGGCATGGCAATTAAATGAGGGAACCCGAGCTTAAGTTGATCAGTGCTAATCAACTGCAAATGTAGCCAATATTAATTACCACAAACCACTCAACAGCCCGAGCAGCGAGCACCAGCCATCTCTTATTTCTAGTCACGTAGTTCTGACTTGAACCTCATCAAATCCTGTCACGAATTAGGGGACCTCCGTTTCAAATGAGAGCTAATTAAAAGTTGTTTAGTTCCTTTCACAAAAAAGAGAAAATGCTTATTAAGAGAAGATTTACGAGTACGAGTAGTCCAGGGTTGTGCTCGACTCAAAAAAATTTGCCGACTCGACTCATCATTTAACTTCAGAATGCCCTGACTCAACTCTGACTCAAACAAGGAGCTGATTTTTTCCCTTGACTCGACTCATGACTCAAGCGGATCAATGAAAATATGAGTTGACTCAAACTTGACTCAAATTTTTTGTTGAGTCAAGTGTGTTGACTCAAAATTGACTCAGATAAAAAAGTTGTTGAGCGGGGGGGGGGGGTGAAAAAATCCGGCAGCAGTGCCAGGCCTAAGTTGTTAAGCGGGGGGAGAATGAAAAACTTATACTATATATTGTTTCTAAAAAGTTGAGTCAGCTGACTCATGTTCCTAAATGTTCTTGACTCAGCTCAATGTCAAAAGTTATTTTAATGACTCAACTCTGACTCAACTCAACACCTTAATATTTTTGTCCGACTCAACTCTGACTCAACTCAACAGCTCAACATTTTATCCGACTCGACTCAAATCTGACTCATTTGAGTCAGAGTTGAGTCAAATTTCTGACTCGACTCTTGAGTCAAGCACAACTCTGAGTCGAGTACCTTCTTAAGGCTTGGTCAATGCGAGTTTTTTTTTAGAAAAGGATTCATTTGGATGATCATATTTACTACCTCATTAGCCTGAGATCAAGAGTTGGTGTTTTCCTGATTTTAGGTCAGCGCCATGGTAAGTTATCAATTTAATTGCAATATATGAAGTGTATAACCTCATTTAATTTGCCTTTGTTTTCATTCTCGTAGCCTGAACGTCAATGAAGTCAATTACAACAATTGTGCAGTGTGCACTCAACCAACCTATCTAGGTGTTAAATGACCCAGCTGTGAGTGTCGACCGACACAGTGCTTTCTCGGAAACGGCGCAGGCACTCCTTGCATGACGCTTATGTCGGGTATTGTAGTTGTGCAGTGTGGAATCTGCTTAGGGATGGCAATATAAGCATTTCCATGGCCAGTGCCTGGCACGAAATACTCTACATACGTATGTACACTGTACACTACAGTGTATAGTCGACTACAGAATGATGCTCTACTTTTCACAGGCAATTATTTGCCTGGAGTGGTAGGCTGTGCCGCATGAGTTCACAAATTATAGCTTTGTCCCAATGCTCACAATCGACACGCTATGCCAGCGTGATAAACGGCACAACTTAGCGCTTCGGTCACGGGTCAACTGATAGCTTCTGAGGAGTGGAACATCATGATAGTCGACTATACACTGCTTTTGGGCAAACTAGTCGGAAAGCGTTCAATTGGAATGCTCTGAGATTCGCGATTGCGCCTAGAGTAAATACCTACGTCAAATGAAACGCTGGGCCGTGAGCCGCAGCGTTCCAGTGTCGGCTGGTAGGTATGCTGTTCCGCTGAACAGTGGTGCATTGCGGCACAGTATCATCGGCTATGAAAGCAAAGTTACCGCATGATCTTCGATCGGATCGGCGATTGTCTATCTAGTATCTAGCGTCTATGGCCAAGCAAGTACACGCCTGGGGCCATACATCCCTGCCCGTTGTCACGCGAACCCATCGAGCTTATAAAGCTACCGTAAATTATCATTGTTAATCTCATCCGAGGTTAGATGCCACATGGCCTGACTTCCAATGAGATTCCCAGCATTTCGCCGCCAAACCAATCTCGACACTCTGTCCTCTGATGAATATCTCTAGAATAGCGAACATCCGGGTAATGGCATGCATTCCGCATTAAACGAGCCATCCCAATTTGGCATAGCTCACGGGCCGGCATTATCTGCGACAGCTTCCCAATCCGGACCGCTAAAAGCTGTCATCAGCCAGGGTGCATTACACGCCGATCGCCGCGCTATAGAGCTCCCGGCGTCCGCGCCAGCTGACTACGCGTGACGTCACTGGGGGCGGCGAATAATGCGCACCGTGACGGCTGGCGCGGCTAATGAGGCGGAGCTGCCGGTCCTCGGTCATACCGAGATCGTGATGGGGGGTGCCGACGGGGACTGAGGGGGAGGGGAGGGATGTCGAGGAGGGTGGTCATGGAAACAGTGGCACCGTGCTTGGCCAGAGGCACGGACTAAGTATTGCGGTTTGTTAAGTTATGTTGATTGATTGATAAATGATTTCCTTACACCTCAATGTCATTTACCTGAGCCTCTGATATCTTATTAGCAGTCATATCAACTTGATCTTCTTTCCCTATTTCTCCTCACATACCTTTTATTAGTAAATCCTACAATCAATCATTCACATCTTTAGGCCTCTGGCACCAGTTTTTTTCTTTGATCTACAAACACAGCCTATAAAACAGTCCTGCCTGTGTTGGTCTCGCCTGATACCGATTATGGAACTATTTGTGTCATATTTTGCTCATGAAACCCAGTTTATGCTTGGAGCATCCACACATTTCGTTTTGCCGATAACTGTTTGGTCGTCCAGTCAATCATGCTGTAAAGCTGGCCCCACTTCGCCGCTGACTTGCTGAATAAGCTGGATGGCTTATCGCTGGCATCCCTGCTAAATTTATGAACGCCTGAAACCCAGTTTGGCTTTCAGTTCTAGGTTCATGCGTTGTCATCAGCTGAGCAAATCGGGTCATTTTTGGTTCGCGATCACTATGTTTAACAACCATTACTCGCCAGGAAATTCCAGTCATTTAAGACTCATTTTGATCTACAGCGTTAAAATGTTCGAGTGAAATGAAAATACGCACCTTCAGTCTGCAGTGCGGAGGGTAAATAGATTGATTTATGAGGCACTTCATTTGCCTGTATTCTCGCCCGGTGCACTGTTTACATTCATTCCGTGCATGGACATAAGCAAATGCGACGAGTCACGGAAATATTGGACTTCGCTGCACCGAGAAACCAGGCATGAAAGTGTCGTCACTCAACTGTTGAGCGTGAATAAGGGTCCATTAGCTGCATTCTGTGTGAATGTCATGATCATTTTTCGCTAGCAACGATCGTTCTGTCTGGGCCAGCCATGCTAACAAAGCTTTGTAAAGATAATGTGTTGGCCGCCTTGAAATGTGTGGTAAAGGTATTTTTGCATTGGATGGGTTGTGAAACGAATTTGAAGGCAGAACGACAGATAATAGCATAGCAATAGTGTATGATATATCGATTGGGTGCCAATGCATTCACGCACGTACCAGCTTGGGTTGATTGGGTCATTAGCTCATGCATCAAAAGCGCTTTTTTATTACAGCCGATAAACTTCAATTCTCTCACTAACCGCAGTTCCCTTTGTTACTACGTAGCGCTTTGGTCCTAGAAACCTTAGCATATCGTCGAGCTGCGCTCAATGGCTGTCGCTGAGCCCGTGAGTGCAAGAAGAGGCTTATGTTCCTGACGGGTTCGTTTACCAAGTAAGCAAACTTTACTTAACAGGTGCTGCTGCATCGTCATTAAGCAGATGTAAGTGGCGGCATACCTGCAGAAAAGTAAACAATGTTCGGCTCACGAAAGTGCAAAATTGTTGCGAAAGCCTGCCATTGCATTGAACGGAGGTAAGTACGCATGCAGTTATGTAAGTATAGACTATAGATAGCTGATCCTATCCTAATTAGAAAAAAAAATATGCAACAGTGTTAACCCGCGCCCTGGTGGGGTCTGTTTATAACGCGACCTGGTGGGGGGGGGGGGCTATTTTTTGCCCCCCTCGTATCTCCAAAACTACTGGACGGATCCGCAAAATTCAAACGGTGTTCGAAAGGCCTATCAAATTTGTCGAAGGAAACCAAATTTCATTGACCTCGGGGTCACCGATGACGTCACAGGTCAGGTCAAAGATGAAATGTTTCACCGTTCACGGGTCTTCTAGGGAATGCGCTATAACACCGAGGAAAACGCATTTTGTCGAGAATCAGCGATAGGGCGTCAGTTGCCTAGTAGATATGCTGCTATCAGAGGTCACTGAAAATACCAGGTCACGTCACAGGTCAGGTCACCAAGGGTCACAGGTCAGGTCACATGAGCCCAACTTTACTAAGGTTGTGTGATGCATGTTTTATGGCCAGTTTTTCATTTCCAACTCAATGGTGTTGGTTATAAGACTATCAGGTACGGCTTAGGTCACTTTCTGGTGAAGTTCAGGTCAAGGTCAGGTCAAGGTCAGGCCAAAAAAGGTCAAATTTTAAAGTTGATAGTTTTGCATAAAATGGGTATTGATTCGATGCAGCTCGTCACGGGGAGTCTAATGGTGGTCTTTGTTTTGCGCTACGGGGTCTAGAATTGCTAAAAATTGAGTTTGAAAATTTGACGTCATCAATTTTGAACAGTTTTTTCGCTATAACTTCGCCAAAAAAAGAGGTATCAATCTCAAATTTGGTATGTGGATGGAAGGCGGTTAGGACTATCACATATATTCCGGTTTTTGTGAAATTCAAAAAACTTTTTGGATTTTTTTATCATTATATCCAAAAAAAATATTTTTTGATTTTTGGGGGTCAAAATCCAAAAATTTCAAAAATCCGAGATAGCAGTTTTGTAGCCCTGTTAATTCTACAGCTTTTATGTCCTTATCATTTTTCTGTATTTGCAAAGCTATAGGCCTGACAGCTCTTCCCGCGAAACCCTTTTTTGGGTCGAAAACGGCAGAACATGACGTCACTCTGACGTCATTTCCGGCCAACCTATCATAGCCTTTGGAAAAAAGTTTGGTCACCATGTGTAAAATTGATGTCCGGGAGGGTACTGAAAGTTTGGTGACGATCGGCGCAGCGGTTCTGGAGATATATCGAAAAGTCTGGAGGGGGGGGGGCAAAAAATAGCCCCCCCACCAGGTCGCGGGTTAAGTGCGATACCAGCTAGAATAGGGGAGGAGAAAATTCGGCACTCCTCTCATGCACAGGGACGTTGGATAATATTCTAAAAATCTTATTCTTTTTTCATCACCAGCAGTTATTACGCATTTTATATTATTCGATGGTCCAATGCGTTGGCCTCTCTCAACAAAATAACCGGTGTCAATGTGCATCATAACTGAAAAACTAGTTCGCTCGCGTAATGAACGGCTTATCCATACAATAGTGTTGGGTGATTGGTATCATTATCCCCCATCCAAACTGTTAAGAGCCTGGCGATAAATAAAGTTGGAACTTTAAGCCACCTCCGGTGCTGAAAAGAACGCCGGATCTGCCATCAAGATGGAACGATAGAACAGACTCTTTGCCTTCCGAAGAGTCTAAAGGAGCAGATTACGGTACAGCGTTGACTGTATAGTTTTAATAAGGAATTGGCGGTAGGTCTTTGAACATTGGCAGTTATCTAATTGATTGGTTGCAGTCTATCGACCATTCTGAGGGAGCAGCTGGTCGCTCTATTTTACAGAAAACAGTATAGCTGGTCGGATGCCTTTAAAAGCTCTTTGGTACAAATAATTTACCGCTGCCATGACAAACTACTACTACTTGATGCAAACCTGTTTTAAGAAAAAGAAGATAGTGACCAATGTATGCAATATGTATGCCATTGAACATGATCACACAACGCGATCATGCGCAAACGTATTTGTGAAAACGAATCTATGGCAAACGGTAGGTATGTCTTTGCAACGGTGACACAAAATGGATCACATATTTACAGATGAAAAGAAAACTGTGTCGTGTTTTCCGTTTCGAAAATGAGTCCAAGATAAGAAATGAATCTTCCGCAAAGCGTTATCGTAAGGAACCAGCTACAATGAACTTCATCATATTTCTTTTTGTATACTGCACGCACATACACAGAAACATTATGAAGCGGACGGTTGGGACTGCGCCGAGATGGCAAAGACGTGGGCTGCTGATCAACACACGAAAGAAAATAACAGCATTTGGCATTTTGCAGAAAATGCAAGAATGCAAGTGCGAAAAAGATGTAAGATGGCTTAAAACTCACACGCAATTCAGTCACTTTTCGCTGATTGATGATTCCATTACGTACTGAGCATCAAATGTCTGACAGCCACATGTAAACACTTCACACATATTTAAACAGCAAAAAAAAAAATGAATGTGGGATAGTCTCTGGAGGCAAAAAAGAAATCATTCAGGCTTAGAAATGATTCAGATCCATTGAAAGGGATGCGTGGAGAGTATATGGGGAAACATATACGTGACCTAGCAGCGCTTTTGTTAGTTCTCAGCTTCAAGCTTTAGCTCAGGCTGGGGCGATAATGGTCTCTGCCGCAGGGGTCTCAGGAAGCCAAGTTCCAGTCCACGGTGATGTATGGCTCTCAACACTCAGCTTGTGGGCGATATTTTAGGAGCCCCAGAGTGGCGAGCGTTGGGGTGGACGGTGGACGGTGGACGGTGGACGGTGGACGGTGGACAGTGGACGGTGGACGGTGGACGGTAGACGGTAGACGGTGGACAGTGGAATATTGTACCTCGATTCATTGCACATTGGTGCCTTTGTACTAATTGATACATGCGTCTGGAAGTTCAAATATATGTGATGAAGATGATGATGACGGACGAAGGACGGTATACGACGGACAATGGATGGCGAACAGTAGACAAAAGATGTTCAGTACCTATGGCAGAGCGGGGAGAGCTCGGTAGAGTACCGCAGGATGGCTGAGGAGCCCCGATAACACCTCATCATTATTCGCCACCTCACCGCACTCGCTGGTGAGATTCTCCGTCGCGGCAATCTCCCAGGCCGGCGGTCCCATAGGTCCCCTGGGAGTCGACGCAGCGGGAACACCCAACGATTGTTTCCCAGAATGGTATTTCAGCTCAAAGCAAGACACTGGCCCGAACGTTTTCCGTATTCACCAACATTTTTTTCCGTTCTCCGAATGGGCATCTCAACATTCGCTTGCGGCTTCGAAGACCACCGACCGGTAATATGCAATGCATCATGTAAATGCGATTGCCCGGTCTAGTCAACGGTAGGGATGTTGAAGAATAAAGGTGCCAGGGGTGCCAGAGCCTTTCATCTGTTAGGTGATATATCACGATCAAATTTCATGTTCAACGCCGAGGTCGTTGTTCAGAGGAAAAAACAGAGATATCGATCAAAGCTGTTGCGTTTCCCATCTGCCTTGGCCACAAACGTTTCTTCAGTTCGGTAAACTTGGGCCGCAAAAACTGCACGATACCGTATCGACGGTCTCAAATCGATGGACTTGGTCTCGCATCGGAGGGTCGTCATGTTACGCATACAGCGTTCCCGTCCAGAGACAGATTTTATTAGGAATATGGATGTCTTTTGACAGTACACGACAAAAACGTGCAGTTCATTCTGATGTGAATGCACATATTACAGGAGTTCCGTCACATGTTCTGTCAGATAAGCTCGACTTCATTTTTGACAACAGTCTTTGAATGCTTGTCTCTGCTTTGGATGATGAATGTATTCAGTCGTAACGACACAACATGCAAGTTTTTCATAGACCTACATCTAAAGATGTAACGTCAAAAGAATGATTTGGTTATTCATGTGAACATATATGAACACATCTTTAGCATCAAAGGCCCCGTGGATGAGATTTTTAATGTTGCGGGAAATCACGTTCTGATTGCATCCTTCCTATTACCTACATCTCTGAACTCAACACTTGACTTGGTAGCAGATAACGCAGATCTTTACAACAGACTTCAGAGCATGATCGGGTGGAGAGAGATAAAGCTTAAAGCTAAGTAGCTAATCAGCTTGTCAATAGCAAGTTAGGGAGCTATTAGCAAGTTCGTGTTTTGCTGCAGCAAATTGACAACTCAGTGAACACTCACATTTCTGAGACGAGGGCTCTGATCTTGCACAGCGCAACTCCCAGACCCCAGGGGTACTGCTGCCAGTACACCTTGAGGTCGTTTGGCAGCCCTGAAAACACAAAACAATGACGTCAGCAAAGCTGTACAAAAATCCCAAATCACCGCACTGCCATGTGTAAAGAAACGCCAGCCGAACACGTAATGCCACACTCACAACTTTGATTTCATGTCAGATGACAGCTGGTGGAACAAACTTTAAAGTGCCCGATTAATGACAGACAAAATCATTAACATCAGGAAGAAAGAAAACAATATGGCGAGTTATTTTATCTAGAAAGGGAGTTGTCGTTTAACAATATTGATAGTATGTAAAATGAATATCCGTTAGGTAATTATGCTGGTAGCGGGCGTGGCTGGAAGTTTGTTTATGGAAGTAGATATGAAACTATCATGATGCACATTTTGTGACAGCCTTGACACATTAACCTTGACCGTGGGTTTTCCTTGAAAATCCCGCAAATATGCTTGGTATCAATATCAATGCAAACATCGTCCATCTATATACAATGTCAATAAAGAAGTAAATGGGGTATAAAATCAAACGATCGCTGGGAGAATGACGGTTATTTTTCAGCCTGAATGCGTCCACCACATGCGCTATTTTGCCGTAGCCCGATGCCACAGCTTCCCCCAGAGACTCTGGGACAGGGTTTGAAACAAAACGATAAATCAGCCGCAGCCGGCCGGGCGGACGGCATTTTTCATCCCTGTGTGGCCATTTATTCTGCGTGGTCTGTGGATCAGCTCATTGAAAGAACGTACAAAACGTCATAGCTGTCCCACAAGTGACGCCATGGTTTTATGGTAATAACGTCCTATGTGGGCGAAGACGAGGTGGCAGAGTAATAAGATGATCTAGCTGGTGCGTGGATAAAGATAAATGAAAACGTAGCATGGTCATTGGAAAGTGGAAACCCTCATCGTAGCTAGGCAGCAGTGCCTAAGTGCCATGTTTTGGCGTCTTGCATCGTTATGGCAATGATGGCGGAAATCATGTCACTAACCTTAAGCATTAACACCGTTACATTACAGAGGCTATTAGTTTCATTAATGGGATACTGCACATTAATTTGCCTGTAACGACGAGCCACACCATGGAAGTGACGGATGACGCCATACATCTCGAGAGACCAGAGAAACGACGACAAGCCGCTCAGATGTCATTCGCCGAGCCTTACGTAACATAAAACACCAACTAGCACCTATGACCGAAAACAAGTATCGTGTTAGCGAACAAGCCTCGGTTTAGTGACGGAGAGAGACACCTCCGCTCAGAAAACAGCGAGGCCTTCTCAGGTCACAGGTGTTTTATACAGGTGCTGTTAGACTGGCTCTTGACGCATCATGACGGCGATAAAAGAGGATACTCAGCAAATCAGTTTTTTACGGATGTAGCTGTGTGGGTTGTACGGCGTGTGGGCAGTAAAGAGAAGTTAAATAAAGTAAAACGAAATGAGCCAACGGTGGGTGAATCAGACAGAGGTCAGCTTTTGATCACGTGATTATGTCGCCAGCAACGCGCACTCCGATTCAGGCCACGCACGTGACCTCAGCTAGCGAGCTCTCTGCACGACCGTGCCCTAGATTGAGTCCCTTGCAGTCCGTTGCACTTCAGTCCCACTATTTATATACACTGTGAGTCCCACCATGCATTGTCTCGCTGTGTTTTCAAAGGCGACCTGTCGAATGCGCGCTAAAAATATCAAGGCAATAGTCCCGATGACATTGAATGTATTATGCGAGCAATAACACTCATCGCCGGCGATGGAGTCGAAAAGGCCGGCAGTATCGTATTACGTGTCGTGTGCATTGATTTGTCGTAATGCAGGACAGTAGTGATTTGGCGCGGCAATATACCATAAGCCAAGCTTAGTGGGCTGCTTTGCCATGCAGAAGCTTTGTGATTCGCTAAGAAAGCTGTGCAATCAGGCGAAGGATGTTGCGACGTAAATAAGCATTGGGACTTACTCTGAACGTTACCAATATTTAGCTGTTCTGTTTCAGTTCTAAAAATCATAATATAGATTTACCTAAAAAGCTAGCAACCATTATTGGAAAACTAGAAGACATGCCCAAGCCGGTTGACCGCCTAATACTTCCAAGCTGTTTTGCTACTTAGTTCGAGATTTTCATCATTTGTAAAGTTGAGTTGTCAGAGTAATGCTGTTCTGAGCTCCATTTTGAGTGGAGTCGGTTTGATGAGCTCCACTAGTCCCTGACAATAGTGATCCACTGTAGTTGGCTGCGGTCACAGGGTCGATCGCTCAGGGGCCGGGTCAGATGAGGTCACTCCCGATAATATCCACCATGTTTGACGAGACGTGCTGCCCGCCGATGTCTGTTATATGGAACGTGCCCTTGTGTTATTTTTTAACCTTACATTTGCATGCTGTCTCATTGCCGGACACTGTATCACAAGTAGCCCCAAATCATTACTCTTTGCTCCATGGGCAGCATCTCCTCCTTCGCGTCCTTATGACTTCACCAGCCATTACCAGCCCTTCATCCTGATGACCGCTGATAACTAACTTCCCCGGCTTCATCTCTCATTTCTCATCTATTTTCTCAGTCTCATCAGTCCTTCTCTAATGAGTTTCCGGTGTCGGCGCCGCCCCCAGAAGGGCTCATGGCTCCCCGAGGCTGGCCGGTGTCATACGTTATGCTGGTCGCTCATCAGTCAGAAACGGAAACAGTCAAGGAGCGGAGTAAGAAATGGAGAAACTTGTTGAGGAATATATTGGGTGATTTGAGTTGAAGCTTTGTTTATATGCTGTCAACATTAAAACAGTACAGCAGCAAAATATTGTGCTGCTTTTGTGATATAAACCCTCTTCTGCTGAAATGAAATTGTCAGTTTGACGTTAGTTCTCTAATTTGGTAAAGCAAATGTATAGTTCTGGGCATCTGATGGTCTGTTTAAGTCTGACGAGAGCCAACTTAGCTTCTGTGGCCCAGTTTATGAATCATTAGGGATTCGATGGGATTCGTCATAGATCCGACCGGATATTAACGTTCTAGCGGTCTTAATTAGATGGCCGGCCTCATAAATTAGTCAGTCTGACTGCTGCTCTGACACCGAGCTGCAGCTCACGCGGGAGGAAGCTCAGACCGGCCCAGTCGTTTTATGATCTATCTGTCTCTGACACTCTCAGCTCTTCATAGAAGTTTGTCAGTGAAGCCACTTCTGACGCCGCTCGGTCGTTCAACGAAAACCGCCAGTGAGCCCCCAGATTTTCCTCACGGCAAGTTGGACATGATAAGAGAGTCGGCCGCTCGGCTATCTAAGCGTTTCCAACTCGGCCTGTTGCTTATCATGTCCACTGGAGGACCTCCTGCAGCTGTGGCCCACGGCACTCAAACCCGTTAGTCCCGGCTATGTCAACTAGCTCAGTTATGACATTCTAGTTTGTTTAACTCGTCAGCGGGGGGTGACAAGGCCGTGAGGATGCCGTTTATCATTGTGCTAAGCTGACGGCGACATGCGAGACTTGAAATACTGTTCACAGTGGCCCCGTGGCGTGGAAGCAGCGACATTATTCACGAGGAGGGCTCGTGCAAGACATTACGGGTTACATTGCTAATGAGGCGAGGTTTCCGCCTCACGCTTCACAGGGTTGTTGAACTAATACTTAACTTACTTCTTACGTGTACTTACAAGAAATGAGTAGATATTTGCTATTTATCATCATTTATGAATTTTTTATGTTAAAAATTGCAAACACACTTTACGTCCAAATCTTTTATTTTGAAGTTTCTCTAACATTAGTGCCAAACTCAAAGTAACAAAATACAAAGTCCGCCACTATTGATGTAACAACAAGCCTCACGCACCAGTGCACAAGGATTTGGGAGTGATTGGTGCCCTAAAGAAGAATAGACGGAAGACATACACTCGCGCACACATCCCCAAACTCTGCGGCTGTCATGTGGAACTATCCGAATGGCCCGCGGGCAGCCGGATGACAGAATGACCCGATGAAGTCGGCACGGGGCGGCTAGATCAGGTCATCTGTCAGCCGCGCCCAGGGGGCGGGGAGGAGGGGGATGGAAGGGGGAAAGAGACGGCAAGACGGGGAAGGTCGAAAGTGACACAAACGGCACATGGTCGCTGAGGTACCGATGCGGCTCGGGAAGGAAAGGGACTGCATGCTTAGTGATTATTAAGCTATCGGCTTCAGAGTGTAAGTGTCGGAGGAATCACTATTCCTGACTACTAGGAGCAGATATAGTGGGCAAGATTGATACTTAATTCTGCCTCAGCGTGACCCATGGCCTGGGACAGGCTCCGCTGTAGCCAAGCAGTCGGTGCGTCGCACCCCACAGTGGGGCTCTCCATCAGTGTCTGTCTTGTCCACCGCTGTCCTACCGCCCACCCATCTGGGGAACACGTCCAGTCACAACACAACACTGGCTCGCGTCCTCCCAGCCGCCGGGTCCGAGAATCTAATGTAGGTCGCAATGAGCCAGGGTTTTTTAAGTGGCTCGTGGAGCCGTCAAAGTGAAGAGAAGAAGTAGAAGATTCTATATACCTAGTGAGCGAAGACATTCCTTGAAGATTTGTGAGCTGGGTTCTTAGCACAGTCACTACGCAGAGCAGTGAACTGAACAACAAAACTTTGAGCTGCAGCCCTGACGTTGTCATGCCAGTGCAGTGGTCTTAAGGTCTGCATAAAGTTGAGAACGATTCAGAGCCCCCAATGAAGGTCTTCAAGAATGGACAGCGGCTTCTTTTTCTCCTACATTTAACGCATGTAACAGGTGTCCGGCCACAAATGGGACTCGAATGAATCATCCAATCGTGTGGTCGTTTGTGGTCGTTTGGTTCTGTTGGTGAGCCAGCACTTGGCGAGGAAGCGATGACCGACCGATCTCCCCTGAGGGTTTTATGTTATGTTTGATCGCGGGAAATGATTTTATTTTATTTCCGCATCAGATCAGTGTCAGGCTGTGGAATGAAAATGTTGCAGTACTGATATTTATATCAGTTGGCTAAGCTAACGTTGGTAGAATGGAATGCGAGCTCAAAAATCGATTAGCTAAGTTGAGCGCTATGAACCTGGTCCTGTATGTTATCAGAAATTATGAAAACAGTCTTGTTGCTGGGACAGACACATAGATGATAGAAATATGCCAAAACAGTTTGAATTGGATGCGGTGAATACTGCCACGGCATCAAAGCAGTCCCCTCGACCTATATTTGACATCCTTTTGGAAATGCAAAAACACAGAACAGCACATCAGACTGGCCATCTTATCTATAATTGAACATCTAAATGTGACAGACTACGGGCCGAGAGAAATGACAGCAATTTCTTTGACTGACACACAGGACATTTAGAATATTGCTTTCAATGAGCAAAAACACTCATAAGTCCACAAATACATCCCCAAATGGTAAACGATCGTCACGATTAAGCGACTAACATGGTAAACGACTTTCGGACGGTGCCTGGCCGCACTAGATGACAGATATGCCGGTCACGCCCGCACAGAACGCACACACTCGCTGCGACGTGCCCCGCCTGGCTATAGTCATCTAATGAGGCGCCCGCGCACAGCCGGCCGGCCGGCTGACAAAAAAGGTCCTTTCCTCATCGGGAGCCCGCGGTGAGGACTCACACTGGCAGTTGATGAATAGGAGATTCGGTCGTCAGCAAATTTATGTGTATGTAAATAAGCACAAAGCATCACGAGTACGTTTCCTCGGTACCTACGTTTTCTACCAACAACACTGATTGTTAAACAAAAGTTCGCTTAATGTGTCCCACACAGGGGGAGGCACTCGCCTTGGCCGTATATGGGCCAGAATGTCTAACGATTTCCGCCATGTTGTGTATACCAAAGTCTTGAAAAGTTGATCACTGCAATCAAACTGCAAGCATGAAGCAGCAGCACTTTTGAGTAGTTTACCACATGCCGAGATATCCCTTTAACATTAGCACGTGCATTTGGGAAATGGCTTCGGCCCGCCTCGGCTAATGTTGAAGGTGTTTGGGAAACGATTCGGCCCTAGGGCTTTTTGATTTTCCCAGACAAAATTTTACTGAATATTCTGAGCGGAAGAACCAATTTCAAAGAAGATATTTACGGATTGTGTGTTCACTAACAGCAACAGCAAAAGTAAGTGACTGCGTGTTTACTTACTTTTGCTGTCAACGTAATTCAACTAAACAAGGTTATCGTTCCAATGCCAATGTATTTATTGCTGCAGAACATGGTCGGAAATCGGAATAATAATTATTTCTACATAATGCACGCAAAAAACGATCAATTTAAATGCGTGAAGCATCTTACGTGCCACAATGAAATATTTGATATTGTTCCAGCTGGGATCCAAGACGCGTTTGATTCAGCGCTTCACCCAATTTTCAGTTTTCCTCACGGTTTCCTCACTCCTGCTGGACTCCATATCTTTATTCTAACTTCTGGCGCTTCACCATCTTCATCCTCAGCTTTTTCAAACCCTAAATAAGGGGGAAGTAGGAATTTCATCTTGCAAACTCAACGCAGCCCAATAATGAAAAACACAAAAAATAATCACGGTGACTATAAATATGAACATAGTACTAATATAATATTAACACAATATTAAGATTTAAGTGTAAAATATCAAATTAATATGATATTAACTGTTGCACCGGTATACGGCATGTGGTAAATCTCTTCCCAACCTTGGGCTGTTGCTTCATCGAGCCGGTCGGAAGTTTTGCTTCCTGAACAGCTCTCGGGCTGGACCGCCCGAGTTGAGCTCTGTATCATTGCTGCAATCCATTGTAAGATAGAACTCGGCGACCTATTTCGGGGTCTGCCTCACATAAGCCGCTCAGTTCTATTACGCTGTTGAGATTATTGGCAACATATAGACGAAATGGAAGGACTTTTTTAACCCTCGCATGTGTGCGGCGTTTTCCAGCTTCTAATGTGTAGGGGGGGGGGGTCGGTTGGACCCCCCCCCTTGCCGTTTGGCCCCTGATCGAGCTAGAGCTTCGCGGAAAAAAACGAGCGTGTTGCCCGTGACGAGAGGAAGCCGATGATACCCAATTTTAAGGTCCTAGGTCATTGGGTGACCTTCCAGGTCAGGTCAATGACCCAAAGTCGGGAAAATCGGGACCTGCTAGAAAGTCGTAAAGTGTGGCTGCTAAGGGGGTTTTCGGGGTGCTGATCACGAATATCGTGTTAGTTTTGATCACAGATGATGTCTTTAAGCATTTAGACCAGGTCGGGTCAGGTCAGGTCAGGTCAACCAGTAGGCATCGTGACGGGTATTCGTAGTACGTGTCAACCGCCTCTGACAGCTTCGTAACATGTTACGAAGGCACCAAAACTACTTCGTAAATGTTCAAATGGTTGCTAAATTCGAATTCAGCTCGAAAAACTAGCCTAGAAACATGTACAGCTCGAAAAAGTGAACCGAGGTCACCCGAGGTCACCAAAGGTCAATGACCTGACCTGACCTTCAGGTGACCTTGACACCCACCCTAATGCATGGAAGCAACATCAAATCACATGTTTGAACGTTTGGAGCCACGAAAAGCTTGCAAACGCGCGGCTAATGCGAGTCGACATACGCAGAATCGCGATTCCGGCCAAACATGGTCTCGGAAAAGAGGTCACAGGTCAAAGGTCATTTGGGTCAGGGTCATGAAATTTTCAGGGTAGGTGTAAAATTGATCAATGTGAGGGTACTGAAAGTTTCGTCGCGATCGGCCGCTTTTTACGCGAGTTATTCGCGAAAAACCATGGGGGGGGTCCATCCGACCCCCCCCTACACATGCGAGGGTTAAAGTTCAAATTTAGTTTACCCTCTAGATAAGATGGTGCACTAGAGTACATACAAGGGACGCGCAATTGTTTCATAAACATGTGCCTACATAGTTAAACAGTGAAGTGCAGCAGGTCACAACAATCTTCAAAGATGACACACTTCCTCTCGAAGTACCTACTAAAGCGTGCTAGAGTTTAAAGATCCCTTAAAACTGCTAAAAACAGGCTATTACATTGCGCAGCTTTGTGGAGCTTGCCAAAGAAAAATACAAAATTGATTCAGTCGTTCAATCATCAGAATCCATTGAGATGCTTGCTTCTATGTCTGATTATAACGATCAAAGTCATCAAAATTTAATAGCAGTAAAAAGCAGCACTCTTCAGACCTTACATGTGACCTTAAAATAATTACAAAACATGCTTGTGTCTAGGATTCCTAACAAAAAAAAATATTTTGACTCTCTGCTGAGGACCCTGCTTATTACGAGCGAGCGAGCGCAGCGAGCGAAGTGAGTCTTTTCAATATGTATAACGGAAAAATCTCAGTATGAGCGGCCCGGCCCGGCCCGGCCTGTAACGCTTTTGAGAGGCTTATATCTCAGCAACCGCTGGACCGATTGGCTTGCGGTCTTTTTTGTTGGGTAGCCCCATCCCTTCTACCCCGTAATTGACTACTTTTGATACATCTCAGTGACCGTCGCGGCACGTGCCACGTGAAAAGTCAAGGGTGTTCACTGTTCAAGCTGTTTTGCAAAAGTAGTGATTTTGAGAGGCTCATATCTCAGCAGCCGCTTGGGCGATTGACTTGCGGTAATTTTTGAAGGGTAGCAGCATCCCTTCTACCCAAAATAGGATGCTCTCGATGCATGTGGGTCACCCCCAGTGCACGTGCAAAATACAACAATAAGAGGTGCCAAATTTGTTCCCATTTCAGTAACTCGGTAATTACTGGGGCGATTTCGCTGAAACTTGGCATACAGGTAGGCACCAACCAGGCAATGCATTCCCATGTGTTGCGGTTAGGGTGCTACTGCACGTGCGCACGTGCAGGGGGCGTTTCCAGATCTCGAGAACGGCTGGGCCGATTGCGCTCAAATTTGGTACACGGTTGGGGACCAGTTAGTAGGGTGCCGTGCAAAAGTCATTTTGGACCCCGTTTGCACGTGCGCACGTGCAGAATGCCGCTTCCAGATCTCAGGAACGGCTGGGCCGATTGCGTTCAAATTTGGCACACCGCTAGCGACCGGTTAGAAGGGTGCTTTGCGCAAGCCCGTTGGAAGCACCCTCTCGCCCTTCTGCACGTGCAGGGCTCACTATCTCGCTCGCTCGTTCTTCGCCCAAAAGGCGTTTTGCTGGTTTTAAGTTCTAAAAAATAACTAAGATTACGATACAAGGTCGACGTAAACACTCGTTCATATAGCCAGCTCAGTTAAGTGCAATAACAGTTAACAATCAATACGAGGTGAAACACCGGACCGTGCCCCGTTTCAATAAGTTACAGCTTTCAGTAAGTTACAATAGGTTCTTACAGCTTGCAATATTAGGAAAGCCCCGGCCTCAAGCCTACTGAGGAAGTAATTGAACTGAATAGCGATATGTCAGTCTTTTGACAAAACGAGGTGCTCAGAATGTGCCCGGAAGGACACTAGTAATGCTGCAAAAACAACAGTGAAGTCGCTACTTCCCCGCAGCAAACAAATCAGAGATACAGCTCGTGATCAATGTTTAAATGGTGAGAAGACAATATATTCAATGAAATTCTAAAATGTTTGGTAGATAACATTTTCATCCAACATATCGGGTAAGCGGTGTAGAGAAGAAATGGTAAACAGCCAACAGTTTTTTTTTTCAGCAGCAACCATGGATGTATTTCGTTTGCAGCAAAGGGCACTTTCCCTCAGACAAACATTACACGCCAGATTGTATTTGTATGACCAAAAGGTGAAAACTAGAATATGCTACCGACAACTAAGCGTGGCTTACGCGTGATGCGTGATGAGTGACGCGTTTGTGACGCCAGACACTAGCCGTCTCGGGTAACCATGAACCCATTCTGGTGAGTGGAGGGTGCGACATCGGTACTGGAAACTCATTAGTGGAGAGCTAAGGAGCAATGGGTATTGGAGACAGAAACGGGAGTGGGAACAGGCCTAATAATGGCAAGAACTTCTGTTACTTCTCTTCAACCCAAACGCTTCTTTCTGAATTCAAGGTGCAGGCAGTGTGATTCAATGGTGACAATAGACGGCGATCATGCAAATCACTTGGCATTCGTATCGTAAAGAGTACGTGGAAATCGAGACAATCTAATTGTCATTGAACACACCTCAATCGTTTGAATGGACTGTGACAAAAGCATTCAGTCGTCTGTAGGCAGCAGAACTGCAAGAACAATATAGCACCCGACGATTGGCACGTAACGAAATTTCGTGGAACTTGAACAGCTGCAAACTTTGCAGCAATGGATTTAGGCATGTTTACCTATCTTTGGGCTCTCTCAATGCCTGTCTATCAACTCCAATTCGACAATGTCTCCTTTTTTCTTACTTGTCATTGTTGCATGATGATATTCACTACACAATACAGATAAACTATGTCTAGATTCAGCCCGAGCAGCACCGTGGCTTTCACTTCAAAATGAACTGACACAAAAGAGCCAAAGTGACAAGATAACGCATAGCAAAATTACACTAGGCAGCCTGGCGTGACAAATGCGTCATCTTTAGCTGGAATGGCCCATTGTCGTTCTTGGGATTTATCAAATCAGTCACCTAGCCCACAGGCGCGGCAGCTGGACTATAGTAGCTGAACGCGAGGGATGCCGCAGTGTGATGTGGACTGTTGGAAAAAGAGTAGTTTTTAACCGTATAAGTCCCTGCAGTAGCGTGGCAAAATTAACTTCAACGAAGTGGCTATTGTTATTTGGAGTGTTGTAATTATTGAAATTTTGCGAGTTACAGATCGTTATTATTCATTTTAAGGCAAAAATAATCAAGAGGCTGTTCTTCTCTTATAAGTAAGCATTTTCTTTTATAAAAAGACAAGTGAATTTCTAAATATTTGAATATTCGTAATCAATAGTCACGGTTGGCTTGCCCAAACCAAGTTGAAGCACGAGATCAGAAATTCGTACAAATCCAGTTACATGGGGTAAGAACATCTTCTTGACATTCTTGAGTCATACATCAGTCATCACTACGATCATGTAATGACAATGTTGTCGATGATTATGAATTTCGAATGATAATGCTGATAAATAAATTGATAACCCGGATGTGCGTGCTTCAGTGGAGATTAATATGTTTTCATTTGTTGCTCAATTTGCTATATGTAATGATGACTGATGATGATCAAGAAACATCAACTCTAGTTTCAACGTTAACACCGTTTTTAGATAATATTTACTATCATCAATGTTCTCCTTTTTTCTTTTTTGCTCATTTTTAGATAATCACAGCCATGCCACTGACCTACTGTTTCTTGCACCACTGCTCTCAGGCGTTGTTTTGGATTTATGGTATAAGTACAGGTATTCAAGCGATGTTTCTGCTCAGCCGAACACCACAGATAGCTAAAACGCCTCCGGTGTTTGGCAGGATCGAACATTTATTTGCGTTATCCACCGCGCACAGAAGCTCAGGCTAACCTTTTCCCAGGTCGGCGGAGGCGGCGTCAGATCTATCAATTTAATATCGGCGCCGCGCTCTCAGCACGTCGGGGAACGATAAGAAAAATATGCATGCAATGGAATGAAAATGTCCGATGCTAAAATAATAGGGATGTAGTTCTGGTTTATAAATTATATCCAGTGAGTAGCTTTTTAAGAGCCTAGATATTAAGGACTGAGTAAGTAATGATAATTTGGCCAAGCGTTTGATGTTTGGTTGAAAAATGTAAGCTCGACGGTTCTTCATCAGGCTGTTATTGCCTGCGCTGCAAGGTAGGTTGAGTGCAGGAATGTGATAACGAGAAGCAAAAATGCCAAAGTTGTGTCGTAACTGTCGCCAAGACATCGTCTCTACACAGCTTAATGTTGAAATAAAAATTATTTGGCGAAAAAGAGACAAGTGATTTTTAAAGAAAAATGCCTATATCATTTCACAAATGATAAATGACTGATTTCACAAATGACAGTTAAGCCATTTAAGGAAGATTGGAAGACCTAATTTGACATACAATTTTAGGTAATTTAATTTCATATCAATTTCATTGTTATGATCTTTCACAAGTTTGTAGATTAACTCTCAGTGAAGACGTCATGTGAAATGCAAGGTACACAGAAATGCTCCCAACACCTTCAAAAAGTGACGCACATGAGCGTTACACACTATGATCTCATTGATCAGACCATCCAAGCTCGACTGGATTGGTTACAATTGCAACTGACTGACCATGTAAGACAACCGAATAGGCTCGTATGGGCTCAGTAGGCTTTTGCTGCTTAGAATCAATTGTCTTCATATGCCTACATTGATAATAACCTCATTTCCGTATTAGCGCTTTACTGTGGTGCTTACTTCATATACAAAAACTCCCTATAAAACTTGTGCTTCTTCAACGTTTACAGGGTTCAGACTTGCCTTTAATTCATATTCATATAAAAGTTGATTTGCTTACAAGTGATTAAGGTTGTCTTACATAGCTTCCCGCTAGCCAATTAGGCGCCGTGCTCCAGCGAAATGCGTGCGCTCAGCGAAGCACCTTTTAAAGCAAAAGCACCTCAACAAAAACGTGAGCGAAATTTATCGGGCATCCTTTGCAGAAAATGCCTCTTAATGCTGTAGAAGAAAGCAAATGCTTTCGTATCACGATCTGCAACTTTTCTCCTTAATTAAGATATGTGGTAGGCAAAAGAAAGAAAACAAAGGGATTGTAAAGTAAATTACAACGAAACCCAGCTGAAAGCGAATTCACCTGTCAACATGACTGAAAGGATGCTAAGAAACAACATAACAAAAAGTGGAATTGAGCTTTAAAGGAAGACTGCCACCTTCAAAAAGTTTTCTCAGATCGGCCTATGATTTATTCCCTGGACAAAACAAAATTTTAGAATTCACCTGACAAAGTATCATCACGTGAATCGCGAAAAAAATTGTCGATTTTCATACAATTATCAATCGGTTAATGTCTAGCGACAATGTTTACACATCACTAGACTTCAAGGTCATAAGATTATTACATTTTATTTGAAAAAGTAAGATATTTTATGATTTACTAATATATGTTTAATTTATTTTGCATTTAAGTTCGTAAAACATTAAAAAAAATCATGGCTCATTTGGAATGGGTCTGGCCCATGTTAAACCCCATTTCCCACACTTTTTTGGAAAAAATGAACTACTGAATATATAAGTTTAACTTTTATTTTGACACTCCAAAATTATTCTCTGATCTCGAAACAATCAAAGTTTTGACATATATTTACCAAAAGATAAGAAAATTCATGTTTCAAAGTTATCGATAAACAGTAGAGATGTCGGTTTTCTTGGACTAAAAAATGGCATCAAACTGAACTTTGGTCTCCGATTTCTCGCAAACGGGTTCGAATTTCGGAAAACCGACTTCAGTCTGGGACATAGGTGGCTCAGCTCTAGTGAAAACCGTTTTGTGGAAAAAAGGTGGCAGTCTACCTTTAAATCGAAAAAGTGTCATAACTTTCAATAACCTCAAGCAAGGGAATTTAACTGACCAATAAAGATGCCAGGGCATTAATGTTGGCATGCATTCGGCACGGTAGAAAACATGCCTCAGCCTCAGAGACTTATATTTATCGAGGTAAACATAAATATTCTCACTGGCCCTGATACCAAGCGCAAGGGCATTGCCAAAATAATCTACCGTCACAAAAAGTAGGTACCCTCTGAATCAGAGCAAGTATGTGCTCCTATCGCAGTAATGACGTTCAGCTGGCCTTCGTGAGAGCAATTCGTTCTCATCAGAGTCCCACTGCCAGCAGCTGTGCAAAATGAACAGGCACTGGTGAGACAGAGCTACCCGGTGCAGGGAGGCCGGCCCAGAATCTCCGCAGCAAGCAACATGCTGATCTAGAAGGAAGACACTATCTCGGAGGTTAACGAGGGTGGAATAAACCATTGGGCCTATGATATCTTGGCAGCTTTGTCATTTAATCGAAAGAAATGGATGTGAGTGCTGACCTTTCTAAGCTAGCTATTTGGTAGCCGAAATAAATATAAAAGCTTGATATTACCCAATAGACAATAGAGCTGTAGTTACGAAGATAAGCAGAAACTATCTCAATGTTATTTTCCTCATATACCACCAACGCAAATGCTTGAAACCGAAGTTTTAAAAGCTGTTAACATAATTCAGTTCTTGATAGCGCATGGGAATGTGTGCTCATTACTTTAGTTTCAAACAAACTTTCGTAATTGCATGCAAGGGTCGAACGAGAAGCTTACTAACAGCACAAGAACCAAGGCTATATTTAGGTCTGCTATTGGAATGCCTATGACATTCTTTTGAGGTCCCCCACCATCTCAACCTAAATTTACACTTGGTTGGGGCAGTGCACGTGAGGGAACTTGACAGGATAGTTGAAGCATTCCATACCGACTGGCGGCTGCATACAGTGATCAGATGAATGCGGTAACTCATAAAAGGAAGACACGGCGAAGGCGGATGGATGCACCGTTCTCCCTCCTTCCCCCCCCCCCTCTCTCTCTCTCTCTCCCTCTCTCCCGCTCTCCATCTCCTTCTCCATACCTTTCTCTCCTCCTTACTTTCCTTTCCCCTCCCTCCCTCTGCCTCTCCTCTCCCTCTCCTCTCCCTCTCCCTCTCCCTCTCCTTTCCCTCTCCTCCCTCTTCCCCTCCTCTCGTATCTGTACTCACCAAGCACCAGAACGGCCAGGTCGGACACCGCCAGGCTGAACAGGTAGTAATTGGTAGCTGTCTGCAGGCCAGGGTTTCGGATGATGACCAGACACACGGCCACGTTCCCAACCACCCCGGTGACGAAGATGATGATGTAGACAATGGTGATGGGCAGCACCACCTGAAGAGGCAGGTACTTGGGGCCGACCGTGTTCTGCAGGAAGCTAGCAGCGTCCGAGTACTGGTAGAACGGGTCGGTGACGTTGGGGGTGCTGGTCATGTTGGTCGTCATGCCGGTGGCGTTGTCGAAGTCCATGATCCAGCTGTGGATTGTCCTTGGTTGGTGTACGAACTTGATTGGTGTATTGGCGTTCCCAGCAGACACTATACTCGTACGTCAGCGGAGGTTACGGGTCGTAAGAAGTCTTACAAAAGTTATTCCTGTTCATCAGCCACCACTGCCGCTGTCCAGCTCGATATATCTGACGGACACGGGACTTCCTTTCTCCGTCTCTGTCAACCCTTCGTCTCCTCGGCCCCAATATGTCTCCAGTCTACACAATCAGTTATTAGGTCTGACAGGAGCCAATTTCGGTCCCGATATGATCTCCGGTGACCGTCCACCGCTTTAGTTCACGGAGTCTCCCTCAGACTCAGCTCAACACAGACCCTCACCACAGTCAGTCACCTGTTGACCATTTACCATAGCACGTCCCTCCGAACCCCGCACGAGCACGCCCCGCACCGACCCCGACCGGCGACCGTCTGACCCGACCTGCGCCAGGAACGGGGCCACGACGACGGCGACGGTGGCTCGGCCGGCGGCGTCGGCGGCGCGGCGACGAATGCGACGCGTGCGACGAGTGCGACGCGGCGGCGGCAGCGGCGCAGTGGGAGTGCTTAGCGGCGCGTTCCCAGCGGTGTTGGCGTGCCGCGTCGGACGATATGCGTGCCTCTGAGACCAGAGGAGACACGTCGCGCAGATCCCTGGCACAAGTCCTGACTCAGGACAGCTGAGCCTCAAAGCAGCTCGGTTCGATCATGTTCCCGCCTCCGCCCGCTTACGAACCATCATTCCCAGTCTCTCCTTGCTCATCTTTTGTTAAATCGTCTCCTATCATTCGTTATTCAACATTTCCCATTTATACTCTCTTTTCTCGTCATTGATCACTTCCGATGCAGCCTTTCATGCCATCTCTCACCGACGGAATAGCCACCCACGCCTCTGATTGCCTTCAGAGCACCCTCTCCCGCCTCTAGCTATCCTTGACGCAGTTTTCCCGCCTCCGGCTGCCTTTAACACACCCTCTCCCGCCTCTGGCCACCCTCGGAGCTCCCTCTCCCGCCTCTGATCGTCTTCAGATCACCTGCAGACGTCTCCCCGTGTCCTCGGACGCGAGCCAAACGAGCTAACGAGCGACAGAGGAGCTGCTGATTGAAACTGTCGCGGCCACCGGTGGGCTCGGTGTACGACGAGCCCACGCAATCCGAGAACGTCGACGCCGACGGCAGCAGTGTCGACACCGACGGCTCTGGTCCGGGAAGATGAGATTCACGAGGGAAACCGAGCAGAGATGTGGCGGGGTGAGCGAGGTTTGAGATCTTGAGCAGCTGAATGTTGTTGTCCCTTTGGAATTGTTTAGCTTGCTACTTGACGCACTGAAACAAAAAAATGCACATTTCTTCAAATATGCCAAAAGTATACACTATGGCACAAGTCATCTGAAAACAGGATAATTAGTTAAAGCAATATAATTGAAACATGGGGACAAATAAAACATCCGACACTCATCTTCAGAGGTTGTTCTATTCTAAGCCAAAATTCCATGAACACACCCACTATTTTAGGATGAACAAGAATTATTTAAGTACTTTTTTAAAAGCAGATGTCTGTAACTGCGCTGCACAACTGCGCCTGAAGCAAATCCTCGTAGTAGTCATATTCTAGCTCTTTACTTGTAGACCCTAATCTAGGAACAAATTTGCTGAGTGTGCGGCATCATTAAGCGGTTGTGATATCAAATTAAAGGCAGCAAGTCGTTGCAGATCATCACTGCTGGCCAACGACAGAATTTCATTAAAAGCTGCCCTCTGCGATATTTGCTAATATCGTCATAATTCAGAATTTGAGATGATCCCCGGTCCCGATCTCAGTGAATGCGTTTTGGCATGGCCCTAGCAATGCCTTAAAACAATGTTTACATATACATAGGACCGAGAGTTAGTTAGCCCTGTAGTTGATCATGCCTTATTTTCATCCTATCAAAAATGTCGCCTTGAAATGTCAGTAGGCTAATTGAAGATAAAGTAATACCTACTCCAGAAAAAAATACAGTCCAAAATTCACTTTAAGTTTTACTTGCCTATCCAAATCCCTTTTCGACCCTCCCATGTCTCTGAGTGCAAAACTGGGAGACGCGGCAATAACTCAATGCCGATCGGTGGTTTTTCTGCCTCCGCTGAGGCGCGAAATCTGAGATTTTTCAGCGATCGTTGGCGGCGCTGTCGAGATGGCGTCGGTGATAGATCATCGGCTCTCCGACGGGCAGCCGGCGAGGGCTCTCCGTGGGCGAGCAGGCGAGCCATGGGCGAGGCGGTCGGGCCGGGCCGAGTCAGGGTCGGCGGTCGGGCAGACAGGTCAGCCTAGGGTGTGTTCTAGGTCGGCGACCGGGACCGCCAGGTCAGAGGAGGGGTCAGAGGATTGTGGGTCATGGGTCGGCAGCCGGGCCAGGGCAGAGTGCAGTGGCTGCGGAGTCGGACAGCTGGGGACGGGGATGGACAGCTGGACAGCTGTTGATAGAGAGGCTGGTGACGGTCAGGTCAGCAGGGGTTGGGTGCGTGCGCCAGGAACAGGGCTCGGCCGGTGTGCACGTGACAGTCCTGCTTGACACGTGTCAGTCACGGCAGGCCAGCAGACTGGGTCAATGATTGGTGCCCTCACTGGTTACGCGATGACAAATCACAGTAACAATGACTCAATAGCCACTTGTTTGTTTTCGGTTGCGTGATGCCTGATGATGGTTCGTCACGAAACACAAAGATACACAGTCACAATCTATATGCGTGTTGTCACTCGAACATAACGCTACAGAAATGTAAGAGGTACGCTTAAGTCTCGCCTGATTTATTCGGTGAACATCCCTTGAGCGTGTTCTATTAGCTCAGTATTATGGAGCATATTTTTATGTTTGTATAAATGTCTAGTTTCCACTAGCTTGTATTGTGGTAGAGGTATAGCTAAGGCAAGTCCAGAAGCAAGCGAACTCGTCAGTACTCAATATAATTTTGGTGCGCAGGTGACGTCAACTCAATATAAAGCGCCCTTAGCTGCAAGCGCGTCTCTCAGACATTGTCGAAGTTTGTGCAGATCGCATTCAGTGGCTTGGTTACGTTTTACTGCGGCACCGTTTGGTTCAAATCAAGATCGGTAGCACTGATAAGTGATGAAAGGAGTTGAGTCAAGAGCCAACTTGCCATTCTGCGTTCAATAGTACACACCTCTGTAATTGATTACAAAATGCAGTCAGTAGCTAACCGGTTGTGGCTCGCCGCAAGGCAGATCTCAGTGCACTCTGCAAGGCACTTTGCATTGCAGTTCACGATACAATTTGCAACACAATTCACTCTGCATTGCCTGACTACATTAACTTGCTGTCTGACAGATTGTCAGGGGTTATTGACCAGAGCCCAGTCGAGAGGGCCCTGGATGCCAGTAATGAACATCCTGGACAGCCCAGTTCCCGGCCGTTTGCTGTTTGCCCCTGTCCATTTACCGGTGACCTGTCAACCGTGACGGGGTGCCACCTGAGAGAGGGAGCAGCGGGGCCAGCCCCGCCTGCAGGCAGCGGCCATATTAGTGGTGGAAGATTGTATGTACAATGTACATGCATACTTCGCAGTGCTTTAAGACCTTAGTCACTATTTTCCCGTAAATTATTTTTTTGCAAATTGAAAGCAGCTGGGGAACTGGACCAAGGTCCGGTCTTCACACTAGTCATTCGGCAAATGGCATCACTTAAAAATTCGTTTTACGAGTATGTTGTATGCAAGATTCCTTTACTACTCGTTTTATGAACGCCTTAAAAAAAAACTTCAGCAGATGGTGAAGGAATGTGTCACTAGATAACAACGTAGCAATTGTTTCCTTAATCCAGAGTTTGCGAAATAACCGAAAATCAAATTCCAAAAGAGGAAACTATTGATTTATCTGGATTCTGGCGGTATGTCCGTTTGTTTTAGTCAAAGGCGTCAAAGCTATCGGTTATCAGGGCCAGGTCAATACCGGTTCCTTATCTTTGCGACTCTATTTCAAGACGTCTTGCACATTATTCATCCAGCCGACCGCACTCTTGCGCAACTGGTACAAAGTAATTCACAAGTCTTGCACATGACAATAGCACACAATGCTCACAATTCATAACTCATGAAACTTAAAGCGCGCTTCTGTAGAAACATCCTCGTCTCCTGCCATTGTCAATTTCCGCCGAAATGGCTGTGTGAACAATTTATGCGAAAACTCATTGTCAAATCGCCCACTGAAGGTTTGTTGGAAACGTGCGTCGGTGTTTAGTGCGAAATCATATCGAGGGTGTGAACACTGAATGGCAGCGCTCGAGCTGACAGCATTGCATCACTGACCTCAGGGATGTGGTCAAAGTCAAGACGCGGCTCCTTCCTTTCCTCGCAGACGATGAAAATACAAAAACAAATAAAAATAAGCCACTCACAGTCTTAGATCCCAGACGTGTGATACAATGAGTAATACGATTATATGTAAATGTATAATGCATATCACATAAAGTCACGTCGTTTTACCGCACCACACTTGACCATCTTTGCTAAAGACCACAGTATCTTCAATCTCGAACACACGGTTATTCCTGATCACCACGAGTCACTGGCCGTCGCTTCGCATTCATCTCGCGTGCGCCACAAACTAAAAACACGCTGGCACCATGTCAGACGTCCCCTAAACCGGGTGACAGCTGGTCACCCATTCAGCCTGTCAAACTGTCAAACGGTAACCCGACGGCCGACAAGGTAGAGTGCTTTACCATCGCAGCGGCCGGCGGTGCCACAGAGAGAGACGTAGAGTAGATGAATCAGCACCTCAGAGAATCCGGTGCTCATTTTCGTGTTTAGATTTAGTCGGTGATGACTGGAGAAAAGAAAATTGTGGTCGAGATGAGATCTGAGCTTTGAGGAGATTCCAGGAGAACGACTTTGTCGTGCTTGCATCAGAAAAGTGGGTTGCATCATTTGAGAGTCGAGCTAAAGATGTTTGTGTGATTCATATAAACATATCCTAGTTTCGCCGTTTTGTCAACATGTATCTTCAACTAATGTAGACGTTGTCCAATGCGACCGATGAGCGATCTCCAGTTTCCTGCCGCAAAGTGTTGAACATTGAAGCCGATTGTCCGATTTCACAAAGCTGCATGTCACATTTCGGGACCAAGTTTTCAGCTTAACCGGCCAGATCGTCCGTATGGGGACCGACAACTTTAGACACAGTCGATTCATGGGTGCAGGGTATCTCGGCAACAAGATGGAATAGACCCACATGTTTTCCGCCAGTTTGAGGCTGCTGGTTGCCCAACTAGTCGGGGCTAAAAAGTCGCCACTCAGTCTGGCCATACTGACAGATCGGGATATCCATAGTATCCCAAGCCAAAGTCGTTCGTCTTCGTCACCAGATAGGCTATCGACAGGCCGAAAATAGGATGTTGAGTGGTGATGCGACACATTCCATCGAAATGCGACAGGCAGCATGATGATGGATCCAATTTACAGTATCTGTATCAATATAAATACCTCAGCAAAAACATTGGGTTTCCCCGGGGCCACATTGCCCCAACGACCGACGAAACCTCCAGTTTCTGAGGAGCAATAGTGTTGATACGTCTGCCTGAAATTAACTTGTCATAAACATCTGTAAAAGTATGTGTACTGACCTCTAGGTAACCATCTATTTCAAGTTCACAGACACATAACTAATCTGGGCATGAGATAGTTGAGTAGATATCTAGTATCATTCGCTTGACAGCGTCTGGCGGTGTGTATCTGTGTCACATCCTTAGCTCGATGGGCTTTACCAACTGGGTTGCTGCCAGGACCCATCGCTAAAGACGTCTACGTGGTCCGACAGGCATTGTCACAGCGCCGAAACTCATCACGCGTCGATTCCTGCCAGTGCACACCGCCGTTTGGACTGGTCTCTTTGATGTTGGAGCGCGACGAGACACTTTGGGAGTTTTTTTGGGGGGAGGGCACTGGATAGAGCGGATGATTTGATATCAGAAGCCATAGATAATATGAATCATTTGCCGCTGTCGAGCGAACGACATCTGCCACTAGACCTTTGCCAACTTATGTTATCTATGCCGAAGCAACTAGATTGTAAAATTTAGGCTGACGTTTAAGTAGCTAACGATCTGATATGAGGCTATTTCAAATGCGACAAGTGGCGTACCTGTAAGTCCAGCAGAAAATCTTTTGTCTTTTTTTTTGACATTCTACTTTTTGTCTTTCCAAAAGTACAGTGATAAGATCTTGATTTTTTAAATTTCATCTTGCCCTTAAATTTGTTTTATTTCGTTTACTGTCACAAAAATTTGGGACTTGGTCCCGATTCAAACGCCTTGTCCTGTCTTCAGAGCACAACAAAGCGCGTCAGTTTGGGTATATCAATTGTGGCACCGTGGTGGCGCAATGGGCGGCACAATCGGTGGAACAATATGATTGCGGCATAAATATAAGCCACACGTTGGTATACCCTTATTGTAATTACTTGCATAAGCGATTTACGCTGACCGTTCAATTCCCGAATGCAATTGCGCGAAATGATAGGGGACTGAATATGAAGTTCTGTTCACACAACACACTTTAACGCACAGTCAACAGGCCAGCAGCATGCCCAGGTATACGGTAAACCGAGTTCCACTTAAGAAAATGCTCGAACGAAGTGATCCAATCAGTCTGAGCAAACAACAGTCGACTACTCATATTATCGACATTGATTTATGCACCGCCTGCGTGCTACACTGCTCAAACAACGCCGGACTTAATTTGTTGCACAGACGGACATTATCGACATGTCATCGGCAAAATGTAAACGTCAACTCATGACTACTCTTGGTAAAGATATTTCTCCAAAACAAAAATCAAGGATATCGATCATCTCAACAGGTATTCTGAAAGAAAAACAAGGCCAAGCATGATATATCAAACAAATCCTACTCAGTAATACCTCATATGCGTCTTCCCTGGACAGACTTGTTTTGAAGGATTTGATAGCCTGTCGGCTGACCGACGCCAGCACTCATCAGGACCTCCCCAACCTCGTTTCTATTTCGAGCTGCAGGTAACAATATATAAGCACTTTTATCCGGGTACGGAATGCCCAACGCTCTTAGGCTACCGCCTACTAGCACGCACATCCCAGAACAGTAAACGACAAAGGCCTCCCACGCTTCATCAAAATTTGAAGAAAATACCTCCCACACTTCATCCAGAATGGAAGAAGACTCACGCCTCACTGGTTCCCACAGCATCCACAGCGCGTCCGGAGCTCGAGGAATCGATCATAGGCTTACAAAAACCGCGACCGGTCATCCACGAACTGCTCCCATCCGGTGGGCGCCAATCGAGCCAGGCCTTTTGTACCGCCGATTGGAGCTCGGCGTACCGTCAAAGCGCCGCTGGAAAATTGAAGCCCACGGGATCATTGCAAGCTGTGTAAATCGGTCAAGTCTCGTGGATTGACTGGCTCGCGGAATACTTTTCACCGGTCATATCATATCGTGGCGTGGGATCATTCATACGTCAATCAGAGACTTATTAGGCAGATGATAACATAAGACGTAGGGTAGACCGGGGCAAGTCGCCCCGCCGAGGTAAAACGCCTCACCGATGTTTCTCGGAACTGGCAAGGTTCTGGAGAAACATCATCTCTTCTATAAAACGTGCACTATATGATCATTATATGAGCAGACTGGAAAGAAGTTGTGATGACTCTTTAGGGAGATATAGCCAAAAATGCATTTTTGGAGTGATTTTTATGTTTTGTTGTCAGCTTATGCATCATGGCGTTCTTTTATTGTCCGCATCAGGTTAACGACTTTTATGTATTTTGAACAACGTTATCTAACGCTTATAATGCCGGGTTGGTTCGTGTTAAATTATGCCTTGCTGGAGTGCAAGGCGTTGTTCTCTGACCGAACTACGTGATGGGGTAAAACGCCCCAGTAGGTCGTGGGGCAAAACGCCCCATGGGGCGTTTTACCTCATGTGTTGTTCGGACTACCCACTTCCTAATGTTCGGTAGCTGGCTAACAGTAAGTTTCTATGCATTTATATGTACTTTTCTCAGCAACTGGATGGCAAAGGAAGTATTTTGTTAACATTTCCATTGCAATAATTTTTATTTAGCCTTATGAGGCAGGTGAAAAACCTGCTCATACAATAGTGTCATAGCTGAACACCAGATAGGATGGAAGGAGCTAACTTCAGTGCCGTGCTTCCCAAGGTCTAACAGGCCTCTCATATAAGATTTAAGTCGACTAGCACGTTTAATCTTTAATCTAGAGTATGGGGCTTCTTGCCCCAGGCCGTGGGGCGTTTTGCCCTGGGGTTGGGGCAAAATGCCCCATTTGCAGTTGCTTCACAAATCACTTCCTAGCTAGGAGTCCGATCATAAGTGAATGAATTTGAGGGGTGGAATTTAAAGTAAGATGTCCAAAGAACGCATTGAGCACAAATTTGGATTTCCAGGTGATGTGGGACAAAAGCTATTTAGCAAAATAAATTATCTGGGGCGTCTTGCCCCAGGCTACCCTACTATCCGTCCAAGCACCCATGAACCAGGCAACAACGCTCGGCATTTGTAGACCTCATGACGTGGAAAACATGCTACGCTGTAG